>NW_028245957.1:0-42480 GCF_964263255.1 Lissotriton vulgaris
AATTAAACCTAAGCCCACCACAAAGTAGGGACTGGGACATAATTGCGCCCTTAAAGGTTGGTCCCAAGCTTTAATACTGAAATCACACAATCTGCATTTGGTCTGATAGAGACTATGGGTGTAGGGATTAGGAGGGGTATATGTGGAGGTATAGGCCAGATCCTGAAGATGTGAGGGGCTATAAGAGGTATGGGGAGTCCCATCCCTGATAGAACCAGCATAGTGACTGGCGCTGGACACTTCTGGGACGCTGACGGACACAAACGGGCTTGCCTTTGGCGCGCCGGCGGTGCGTCCGTGCTGCATCTCCGAATAAATACATGTGAATGCCTGGTAGAGCAGAGTGCGTACTTCCAAAAATAGCTGCTCTAGTCGTCCCAGAGGAGGAGAAATGGCCACTACGCACCGGGGCCTTGCCTGGCGCGAGATACCAGATTTCTCTCCCCCATACTCGCGGGAAGAGCCCCAAACCCCAAGTGCTTCCTCAGCAGCGGCTGTGGGAACCGGAAAAGATCACCTTTGCTCCATTGACCTGATCCAAGAGGTGTTATAGGGACTGTCGTCTGCGAAGGAAAGCAGCAGTGATGTTGCTTCTCCCACACAGGACACATAAACATTTGTCTCTCTGTGTGCTGGGAACAATTTGGCCTTTTTTCAAAACAACCTTATTTGGAATCCGAAAGCATCTTTTTTTCCTCTTTTGTTCTCACTGAGCACTGTGGCTTTCGGTGTGCTCAGTTGGTCTAGCAGTACATTGACTATTTAGAGGACTCATGGAGTTTTTGACTTTTACTTAGTTTTTACCTCTGCCATGTATTTAAATGTTTTTATACTCATATTTTAGCAATGTTTTTTTGCTTTTTAACCAGGCATATTTTAGCATTTGTTTGCTCTGTCATCCATTCGGATGAGGAGTGGGTGTTATAAACCCCAATGTACCCCAATATAGGCCTACTTAGTTGCATGACCTTTTACCTGTTCTATCTTGCTCTACATAACCGTTTCTGGCGTGGAACTTTTCCTAGTTAGGTGCCGAATAAATGTGTGGTTTTCTCATAAAACTAGCCTTATTTATTATGCATGAGGATTCTTAGTATCCCAGCAGGATTACCATCTTACACATAATACCTCTGTATATGGGTCACCGCTATCGTCATTTTTGGCCGACATGCCCACAGTACCATGACACATCTAAGTAGAACTCCTGAGGATACATTTTGGGTATATAAGTATCACATCTTCTCTGGGCAAACCAGAGGAGAAAAAGCTTCTATGCTGACATGCTGACACGAGATGCTACAGTACCTGCACACAGACACTCATCACGCAGTGTCGCGGGATGCCCAATTTGAGACCAAGACGGGGTTCTTCGTTCTCTCACATCAGGTAATGGGTTTGGCTCTTTCCTATAGGGGATTCTTGGCTATACACCTCCATACACGCTAGGTACACTTAGGTACATCTAGTTAGGGTTTGCATCGTATGAGTACGCATTATTACTGCCATGTATCTATATGCCTGCATATATCCACTTTTTAGAACCATGGTAGAATTCTACCTTTTATTTACTCTTTTGGTGCTTTTCATCCTATATATCTGTTTCTGTCTGATGGTTGTTACAGCACACTTTTTTTATACTAGAATGATGCTAGTTCAATAACTACTTATTGAAAACTTCCCCACCGTTTATGCTGTGTATCTCTCTGAGACAAAGTGAGTACGAGTGACTGAGCGAAAAGTACTGTACTGTTTCCACGATCCCTGAGGGGTCAGGGTTGTCATGCTCGTGAGTTGCCAGAAACTTTTTGCTCATGGGTAAGGTTGTGGGGCTTATGAAGCCATTGTGAGCTAGCTGGTCTACAGACTAACATATCCTTTGGGTGTGTCTGGAATCAGTCTAGACACCAATCAATTAGTTTATATTGTCTAAACGCGCAGATCCTACATATTTGTAGGAACTACACAACAGTTTAGAAACTTACCAATGGTGAAGGGTACCATTTGATGCTACCGGTCTTGTGGGTTGCGATCATATGTGCATAAGTCTGAAGTCTGCAAATAACCCTTGACGGAAGCAGCAAGCAGCAGGTCCAGGGGGTAATACACCCTTAAAATAATTATGCCAATTATCATTGACACATAGTGGCTGAAGGTCCGTTCATATTTTATAACAGATGGATGAACAAGGACAAGTGTAGGTCATGCTTGACTGAGCTTTGTGTGCGAGGTACACATATCAAGATGCCCCCAGAATGTAGCACATAAGTGAACTGGGGCTCGGGCAGATGAAGCGATTTTCATTGGAGGACACAACTGACCCATTTTACTAGCACAAGTCAGTCCTCAACGTGGTCCATATATCTGTCTCAATATGGATTTTTCCTACTAGTTGTTAAAACAAGCTCTTTTCCCCTTCCCAACTAAGGTCATCAAAAGTGGCATCAACACCCAACTGTCTGATTTCATCAAAGCAAACCACATCCTGGACCTATTCCGATCCAGCTTTTGAAGCAACCACAGCACTGAGACCGCCCTCCTCACCATCACAGACAATGTCTGCACTCTCCTTGATCGAGGCGAAACTGCAGTCTCATCCTCCTGGACCACTCAGTCACATTAAATACCGTCTCTCACCGCACCCTATGCAACTGACTCCATGATGCCGGCATCCAGGACAAAGCCCTGGAATGGATCTGCTCCTTCCTCACCAGCCGAACACAGAGAGTCAGACTACCATCATTCCACTCTGAACCTACAGAGATCAAATGTGGAGTGCCTCAGGGCTTCTCCCTGAGCCCCACTCTCTTCAGCATCTACATGGCCCTGCTCGCATCCATTGTCAGGAATCACAGACTCAACATAGTTTCCTACGCTGACGACACCCAGCTGATTCCCTCCTTCGCCAACAAACCCACAGTCGCCAAGAACAGCTTCTATGATGGGATGAAGGCTGTAGCAACCTGGATGAAGAACAGCTGCCTCAAGCTCAACTCAGAAAAGACAGAATCCCTTATCATGTGCTCCATCCTCTCTTCATGGGATGACTTATGGTGGCCCACAGCACTTGGAACCACCCCACACCCACAGACCAAATCCAAAACCTCAGCATCATCCTGGACTCCTCGCTCACCATGAGCTGCCAAATCACTGCTGTCTCATAATATTGTTTCCAAATGCAACATCTGCTCCAAAAGATCTTCAAGTGGATCCCCATAGAGTCCAGAAAGAAGATCACCCACGCACACATCAGCATTAGAATCGACTACAGCAATGCATTCTACACTGGCATCACCCAGAAACTTCTCAAGAGACTACAGAACATTCAGAATGCCTACCCCAGACTTATCCTCAACATCCCCCGCCGCAGCCACATCACTGGACACCTGAGAGATCTCTACTGGCTACCAGTC
This sequence comes from Lissotriton vulgaris, assembly GCF_964263255.1. NCBI lineage: Eukaryota > Metazoa > Chordata > Amphibia > Caudata > Salamandridae > Lissotriton > Lissotriton vulgaris. Next base: position 3,411 of record NW_028245957.1, read on the forward strand.
AGCAAAAGAATCACTTTCAAGCTCCTCCCACACCCCTACGAAACCCTACATGACACAGGACCTGCGTACCTTAACCACCATCTCGCATTCTGCGCACTCAACAGAGACCTCTGCTCCGCCCAACTGGCCCTGGCTACCATCCTATGTATCCGCAAGACCACATCTCCACCATGTGGTAGACTATCATAAGCACTGTGCTGAGGACCGCAAATCACAGGCTCAAATTAAGCACTGGCATGCCCCACACAAAGAGACAACTGTGTACGGTGATTTTTTGTGTTACAGTATAAGTCAGACTCTATACTTTTTAGTTAAACAGTTGACAGTTATGGAAAAAATTAACCCAGTTGAGAAAGTACTTTGCCTGTTGTCAGTTACAAAAGTTAGTGCTTTCAAAACTGGTTTTCAGACACCTGGCGATGCTATCTGGAGTGCTAACTAACTGGTTTGAAATAATAAGGTCAATTTGAAAGACTCTACTTTCATGTCGTCTGAGGTGAGAAATTATTGTCAAATCTCACATTAACTGGGAGCGTTGTCAAGCTCACACTGGCATGAGTCTCTCTAATCGGTGCTCTGCTGGCGGGGCCCACTCTAGGTAGTAATACTGCAGAAGCCTGGTCAGCCCTTGATGCCCATTCGTTGGGAGAAACCTTCAGAAGCCTTCGGCGAGCAAAGATAACAGCTCTCTGACACATCTGTAGCACAGAGTTGGCATTGAGAGTGCCCCATCCCAAGATGGCGGATGTTTGTGGGGCTGACCGTGCCCATTCTCGGCTGTGAGAGCCCTATTGAGGAAGGAAGACCCCCTCTGATGCTAGAGGCTGCATTGGATGGGAGCTCTCAAGAGCAAGAAACTTGGGGGCAAACGACTAGTGCTACTTGCAGGATGAGCATAGACCCCCTGGAGAACAAGATTGATGGTATGGCATCTTGACCTTGGGATCATCCGAGTGGACCATAGGAAAATGGCTCTGTGGGTCACTTGACTCAGGATATGGGAGAAATGAAATTCAGAATTCAGGACTTGGCCGCTACAGTGGAGAGGCTCCATGAATGAGTGGAGGATACAGAGGGCCGCTTGCGCCTCAATAACATCTGGATAGCGGCCCTTCCTGAGAAAACTGAGGTTCAATCAGCGGAGCTCTTCCTGAAACAATGGCTCCTCACTAACATTTATCATGGCCCCACCTCTACCCGATTTTTGGTAGAAAGGGTACATTGGGTACTGGGGTACCCCGGGGGCCACTCCTTGCCAGTTGGTCATCAGACTGTTGAATTTGTAGAATCAGAACCAGATTTTACAGACTGCCAGGACCCATGACCCCTGCACCATAGACGGCAATGTGGTTCACAACTTTCTCAATTTTACGCTAGAGGTCCAAAGACAGAGGAGCTTTTTCCTTGATGTGAATGCAAAACTGAGACAGTTGAACCTGCACTACACACTCCTCTGCCCGTCTAATCTGTGGACAATCAAAGACAATATGGCATACTTCTTCACGTTGCCTGGAGATGCATGGCAGTGCCTAGAACAGGAGGTAGTTGCCATCGCGGAGAAGACGCTTGACAACCAGCTAGAAGGAGAAAACGCAGATGACAACGATGAGCAACTGTGAGAGGGAACCTGGCGGGACTCACCATTTGAAAGGACAACAGGGACCAGAATCCCCTGCAAGAATAGGACACTGCCAAGATTATCGCGTCCAGCTGGAAGTACGAAAGAAGATACCTACTTCTCGTCTCTCTCCACAGCAAAGACAGAAGTCAAGGGGAGGAGCGGAAGGCGACTGACCAGTGAAAACCGACACCAACCAGGAAGAGGCGTCGCAGGACGTCGTGAAGGCGGAGCTGAGGGCGGAGGAAGCTGACCACGTGGAGGACGCCGAATCTCGGAGCCGGAGCTGAACGCCGAGAGTCAAGACAGCGTTCCTGACAGCGAGGAGGCGGGGGAGGCCGAAGACCGCTGGACCGAGGAGTGGTGGTGTTCCCCGGAGGAGGCTGGAGAGCGGGCCGTGACTCTGGAGAGTTACGGCGGGGCCGGTGAGTGAAACCGGACCTGGGTGCTGTTGGTTAGTGGTTATTGTGGGAGGCGGGCGGTACAGTGTATAATTACGGGCAGAGGGAGGAATAGTGTAAAGCGGGGAGGGGTGACCAGGGAAAGACCTGAGCAACATGTCTAAGGAATGATTTTTGGCACTATGGTAAACACGTTATCCAGCACGTTTAAAGTATGATGTTTTAGGCAATATAGTCACGAAGTGAGACACTCTGGTTTCGGGAACATTGGTATCCTGTTCTATCTTTAGCCCCGACTTTCTCTCCCGACCTAGACCTCGCAACACTCATAGAGTCTATTCTACGACCTACCCCAACCTTTTGTTCCCCTCCAGTCTAAATTCCCTCACCATCTTTTTCCAAACTTCTAAGCACTCCCAGGTGTAAGAAAAGGGATAAAATTCAGGACAAATATACTGACAGGCTCCTTTTCCTTTTCCCTCGGTGCCCTCCGGGTGAAACCAACGCCACGGAGTCCACAACGCCCCAGGAACTTCGTCTTCAGACTGAAAAAGGAGGAACAACGCTGAGTGCCTCAGCCGGCCCTTCAAGAACTGAGAAGACATTTGCAGAGGAAGGAATTCTAGAGACTGTAGTTAAACCTAAGTCCGTGCCATCTGACAATAAAGAAGTCCCTGTTCGACAATATATTCAGCCTCCGCTTCTGTATATCCGACCTGCCCTCCCACAAGTGGTGTCAGAAGTGGGATCCAGCGGAGACATGGAGGCTTTACTTACTAAAATGGCTGAACACCAAGAACACTTGGGCAAGGTGATGGAGAGATTTCTACATGTAGTAGAAGAAGACCGCGAGAAGACACAGAAGGCCCTAACCGGGCAAAGCCAAACGCATGGATCCGCTATGGATAAATTGCCCGAAATCCTGGGGAATCAAAGAGGACCTACTACCCTACCCTCTATGGTAATGCAGAAATATGTCAGTGGGGAAGATCCTGACTTCTTCTTTACTAACTTTGAACGTATAGCTACAGCAGCAGCTTGGCCGGCAGATAAGTGGGGCCAATATTTGGGACCTCTCCTATTCGGGGATTTGCAAGCAGCCTACCAGGCAGCCACTATACAAGGGACTGTACCTAACAGTGATATTAAACGATGTATAATGGAGAGGCTGGGAGTGGACGATGAATCCTGTAGGATAAAACTACGACAAATCAAGGAGGACCCCAGGAAACACCCCATGCCCTGTATTTCAGGGTAAAAGACATGACCGACCGTTGGTTGAAAACAGCCACTACAGATAAAGATGGTATTATGTCCAAGATCTATTTAGAACAATACCTGGCCTCCCTTCATCCCCCTATTCAGAATTGGGTCAGACAACAGGCTCACCTGACTTTGGAAACTGCTGTAGAAATAGCTAATGCCTACAACCGGGCTCAGGAAATTCAAAAGGGGAGAGATGATGCTTCCTGGAAAGCCAGTGGAATAGGAAGCCATAGGCCTCCCCGAGTTCCTATCTCCAAAAAGCCCGAACCCATGACTCTCTTACCAGGAGGAGTTACTCATACCCCAGTATTCCGACCCCCGAATCCAGGGCCCAGTGCTTCCATTGTGGGGGGCCAGGACACATTGCCAGGTTCTGCCCACAAAAAGAGGAACCTATGGAAATAGGGTTAGCCAGGAATTACTACTGTTCATCGTCAGGAGATCCGCTTCCCCCTATCAGGTCAATGGACAACCAACACTGGCATTAGCCGATACGGGGTGTCGACAGAGTGTAATTCGTCCTCAGGGTTTTGAACCAGGGGTTGGACACAGTGATGGAATGGTTGCCATTCGGTGTGTACATGGAGACGTTAAACAATACCCAACTACTCAGGTTCGAATACAACATGTTAATGATCCTGGTACTTCATTGAGGGTCTCATCCCTAATCTACATGAAAAAGCCATCCTGGAAAACGATTATCCCCATCTTTCCCAAATGATAGCACATGACGCCCAAAAAGGTGAAGACTGGTGGGCTGAGGCAGCATTTTCTGGTGAAGGAAAACCAGAATGGCCTATATCAAAACCCAGGAAAAGTCGAAAACAGAGAAGAGCTGAAAAAGGAAAGACACCTAATGTCCTTCCTGCCATACCGGAAGAGAATCCATGGGAAACCGATAGAAGCTTTCGTGCAACACAAAGAGAAGATCCGGTATTGCAGGAATCCTGGAAAAATGCCCTAGACCACGAAGACCCCCTTCATGTAGGTCCTTATTTCTTCAAGAAAAATGGTTTACTCTATAGGAAAGGAAATCCTACTCAAACCCCACAGCTATTAATACCTATGCCCTTTAGAGAGAAGGTATTTGTTTTTGGCCCATAGCCATCTACTAGGAGGACACTTCGGGCCAGAGAAAACAGAAAAACAAATCCTGGAACGTTTCTATTGGCCAAGCATCTTCCAACAAGTAAAAAAATATTGTAGGGAATGCTCCATCTGCCAGCGACATAGCAGGAACATACCACCCGAGCTCCCTTACGCCCTGTTCCAGTCATAGAAGAGCCTTTCAGCAGGGTAGGCATGGATATAATAGGACCCTTGCTGCCATCCAGGAGTGGGTGTAGATATGTCCTAGTACTGGTAGATTATGCCACAGGCTTTCCTGAAGCTATAGCCTTACGATGCCCCGATGCCATCAATATTGGCAAGGCTATGATAACCGTATTCTCAAGAGTAGGGTTCCCAAAAGAAATACTGACTGATCAGGGGACCCCTTTCATATCTAAAGTCATGAAACAAGTATGTACACAACTAGGAATACATCAAATCAGAACTGCCGCCTACAACCCCCAGACTGATGGGTTGGTGGAGCGATACAATGCCACCCTTAAAACTACTCTAAAAAAACTGTTAGAGTTAGAGACCAGGAAATGGGAGGATATGTTACCATTGGCCCTGTTTGCTATACGTTGTAAAACACAAAAAAGTACAGGGTATTCACCTTTTGAATTGTTATATGGACATCAACCCAGAACCCTACTGGAAATGGCCCAGGAGAAATGGGAGAACGAACCCGATAATGCCAAACCCCTAGTGGATTACGTGTCTAACCTTAAAACACACCTGAGACAGATTCAGACTATTGTCCGCATTAATCTGGATGAAGCCCAAACTGCTCAGAAAACGCAGTACGATAAAAAAGCGAAGGAACGAAAATTTGAGGTAGGAGATCCTGTTCTATTGATGATGGCCTCCTCTGATCACAAATTACTGGGCCAATGGCAGGGTCCCTACAAAATTACAGACCAGGTTACCCCGGTTACCTACCGTATAGAAATAGACCCAGCTAAGGGAACCTCACAAATCTACCATGTCAATTTGTTAAAAAAATTAGAAGGACCTATGCCGACAATGGTTGCAACGATTGAGACAGAGGACCCTTTGTTTGTCCAGTGCATAGACACCGCTCTTACGCACACTTTGAAAGAAAGGCTGATACAAGGTCGTAAGCAACTAAGAGAAGTATTCTCCCTGACCCCAGGAAGAACCACACTGGTGGAACACGCCATCAAGACACCAGTAGGAAAAAGGGTACGTCTTCGACCCTATCGTATACCGGAGGCACGTTTTCTCACTATACGTGAGGAAGTACGGAAGATGATGCAAATGGACATCATTGAGCCTTCCACCAGCGAATGGAACTCCCCCGTAGGCCTAGTACCGAAACCGGACGGTTCGGTCCGGTTCTGCATTGACTTCAGAGAAGTCAACAAACTCTCTGAATTTGACACCTATCCGTTACCTAGGGTAGATGAGATGGTAGAAAAGATAGGGAGGGCCAAATACATCAGTACCCTTGACCTGTGTAAAGGGTATTGGCAAATCCCTTTACGACCACAAGATAAAGAGAAAACAACTTTTTGTACACCCGATGGGTTGTACCAATTTAAGGTCATGCCTTTTGGGTTACATGGGGCTACGGCGACTTTCCAAAGAGCCATGAATTTTATCCTACGTCCACATGAGGAATACGCTGGAGCATACATAGATGACATAGTCATCTATAGTGATACATGGGATCAGCATTTAAACCATTTGTCGCAGGTAATTGAGACTTTAGGGCACTATGGTCTGAAAATCAACCAAGCAAAAAGCCACTTAGCAGCCCAAACCATGAAGTACCTAGGAAACTTGCTAGGAGAAGGAATGATTAGACTCCAAGATTCAAAACTAGCCGCCATTTCCCAAATACCCTTACCCAAGACAAAAAAAGACCTTAGGGCCTTTCTAGGCCTCCTTGGGTACTATCAGAGATTTATTCCTACTTTTTCTCAAATAGCAGCACCCCTTACCAATCTACTGCAAAAAGCATCTAAGGCAGAAGAACGATTAAAACATCCTACACCAGACATCCTAAGAGCCTTTCAGACTTTGAAAGGATCGCTCACATCTGAGACAGTGTTAGCCAGCCCTGACTATTCCCCGTCCTTTGTCTTACAAATAGACGCATCGGACCAAGGACTTGGTGCGGTACTTTCTCAAGTAACTCGACAAGGACAGGAACAGCCCATCTTGTACATTAGTCGAAAGTTGTTCCCAAGGGAACAGAATTAGGCGTTCATTGAGAAAGAAGCCCTGGCCGTAAAATGGGCCATTGAAACTCTGAGATACTACTTGGAAGGAAGGGAATTCACCTTATTCACGGACCATGCACCCTTAGAATGGCTAGCCCGCAATAAGGGAAATAATGATAAAGTATTAAGGTGGTTCCTGGCGTTAAAACCATATAGATTTCGCACACAACATCGGAAAGGGTCTGAACAAGGGAACGTAGACTTTCTGTCCAGGTATCCTCAAGAGAGAAACCCCAGTATCAAGACAGCAAGGGAAAGGGGATGTGAGAGGGAACCTGGCAGGACTCACCGTTTGACCGGACAACAGGGCCCAAAATCCCCTGCAAGAATAGGACGCTGCCAATATTATCGCGTCCAGCTGGAAGTACGAAAGAAGATACCTACTTCTCGTCTCTCTTCACAGCAAAGACAGAAGTCAAGGGCAGGAGCGGAAGGCGACGGACCAGTGAAAACCGACGCCAACCAGGAAGAGGTGTCGCAGGACGTCGTGAAGGCGGAGCTGAGGACGGAGGAAGCTGACCACGGGGAGGACGCCGAATCTCGGAGCTGGGAGCCAGAGCTGAACGCCGAGAGTCAAGTCAGCGTTCCTGACAGCGAGGAGGTGGTGGAGGCCGAAGACCGCTGGACGGAGGAGTGGTGGTGTTCCCCGGAGGAGGCTGGAGAGCGGGCCGTGACTCTGGAGAGTTACGGCGAGGCCGGTGAGTGAAACCGGACCTGGGTGCTGTTGGTTGGTGGTTATTGTGGGAGGTGGGCGGTACAGTGTATATTTACAGGAAGAGGGAGAAATAGTGTAAAGCGGGGAGGGGTGACCACGGAAAGACCTGAGCAACATGTTTAAGGAATTATTTTTGGCACTATGGTAAACACGTTATCCTGCACGTTTAAAGTATGATGTTTTAGGCACTATAGTCACGAAGTGAGACACGCTGGTTTCAGGAACATTGGTATCCTGTTCTATCTTTAGCCCCGACTTTCTCTCCCGACCTAGACATCACAACACTCATAGAGTCAGTCTATTCTACGACCTACCCCAACCTTTTGTTCCCCTCCAATCTAAATTCCCTCACCATCTTTTTCTAAACTTCTAAGCACTCCCAGGTGTAAGAAGAGGGATAACATTCAGGACAAATATACTGACAGGCTCCTTTTCCTTTTCTCTCGGTGCCCTCCGGGTGAAACCAACGCCACGGAGTCCACAATGCCCCAGGAACTTTGTCTTCAGACTGAAGAAGGAGGAACAACGCTGAGTGCCTTAGCCGGCCCTTCAAGAACTGAGAAGACATTTGCAGAGGAAGGAATTCTTGAGATTGTTGTTAAACCTAAGTCTGTGCCATCTGACAATAAAGAAGTCCCTGTTCGACAATATATTCAGCCTCTGCGTCTGTATATCCGACCTGCCCTTCCACAGCAACCTAGCCACTGGGCAGTCCCCTCGTATTGTCACAAGCAAGATCAGAGGGAGCCAAGGTGGTGGCAGCTGTGGAGACTATCTGTGATTCTCAATACTTGATGTTTGGGTCCAGTCTGGAGGTCTCTTGTGCCATCTCCGAGTCAAGGTGAACTCTGCATTAGATCCCTTTGGCCCGGGACCGGCGGTGACCCCTATGACTGCAGGAGGTATAATCTGAACTGCCTGTATTCACTGCTTCCTGCTGAATTGGGGGATTACTACCGTGTGCCTGATTTTTGATATGGGGGAGCACTGGGTCAATTCTCTCATGAATAGAGTTTGAGTTTAAAAATATTTCTAGAGCGCACGTACACCGAGCGGTTTCATGGCGCTATGTTGTACTACCAAACCCAAGGAACGAGAAAGACTAGGAGCCAAGGGACGATTTAAGAGGGGAAAGCCTGGGTAAAAAGAAAAGTTTTGAGGGCTTTGCGAAAAAGGGGGTACTGGGAACAGGATCTCAAGTGAAATGGGAGAGAGTTCCAGAAGGCAGGAGCCAAAGTAGAGAACTTGGATCCTCCCCATTTTTTTCGTTTGAAGCGAGGGACAATGAGAAGTTGATGAGTGGCTGAGCGCAATTCTCTAGACGGGGTGTAGTCATGGATTGCAGGGCCGATAAATGCAGGGGCAGAACCGGACCGGACATTGAAAATGATACAGCCAAGCTTGAATAGGGCACGTTGCTGAACAGGGAGCAGTGTAAAGATTTAAGAAGGGGCGTGACGTGATGTGATTTAGGTAGGTTGAATACCAGGCGAGCCGCCTGGTTCTGGACCAACTGGAGACGCCTCACGAGGTACGCCGGCATGCCACAATAGAGGGCATTGCCGTAGTCCAAGCGGGATGTCACCATCGTGAGTTGTATGAGTTTGAGGGCAGATGGGGAGAAAAACCGGGAGACTTTGCGGATTGTCCGGAGGGAAAGAAAAGCTGAAGATACAACCGCTCTAACTTGGGAATGAAGGGAAAGTTGATCATTGAGTTTGAAACCAAGGGTCTTGACAGAGGAGACGGGAGTGGGCGGGGGACCTAAAGAAAGGGGCCAAAAGAGAGAAGACCATGGACTGGAGCAACCACCCGTCAGCACCAGTTCCGTTTTATCGGGATTGAGTTGCAGGTGGTTGTGATTCATCCAGTCCTGAATGAAGGTCATAACAGACTGAAAATTGGATATTGACGCAGAGGAAGGGGATAGAGAAAAGATAAGCTGGAGGTCATCTGCATAATTGTAGACAGAGGCCTCCAGCTGTTGTAAAGCAAAGATAAGAGGGGCAATGTACAGATTAAATAGCAATGGAGACAGAGAGGATCCTTGGGGAACCCCGCACTGCACAGGGCGAAAGTCAGCTGAGTAATCACCCAAGCGAACTGCTTGAGTGCGGCCACTCAAGAAGGAGGATAGCCAGACCAAGGCCGACCCCCCGATTCCTGCCGCCTCGACACGTGAAAGTAAGATGGCATGGTCGAACAGCTGTGCTCTCGCAACTACAAACAAGTGTTACACAATTCAGTACAATAAACAAGTATCAAAGAATGAAATAAACAAAGAAGCAGATCCTTTGGTGTGTTTCTTGTCCCAGCAGGGTGTAGATTTAATAAATCCAGACTTGAGGAATATCAGTAAGCCGACACGTGTTTCGTCGTGTGCCGTTGAGTCAACACGACTCTTCAGGGCTGGTGGTACAAAGCACAGTGTATACATATTTACTGGTACGTCATCGCACAAAAAACATGCTGCATATGGTGACATGAAGTGCATCACGCATGCAGTAGTGGTGTGCGTATCCAGTCGCATAGGGAGTGGATGTGTTTGGTGATGACGTTCAGAACACTAAGAGTGTCACACTCTAAGGAAGTGAGTGGGTTTCTGTTAGAACTGGGGGTCTCTAGTTGGCAGAGGTAGGTACCAATGTCCAAATAGGGACCCTTGCTTCTAGTCAGGACGATGAGATAACCCTCTTAGATAACCCCTGCTCGCCCTCAAGGTAGCTTGGCCGGAGCAGTCTAGGCTAACCAGAGGCAATGCGTTAAGTATTTGTACCAACACACACAGTAACACAGTGAAAACACCACAAACTGATTCCACAACAGTTTAGGAAAATAACGATATTTATTCTAAACTACACAAGACCAAAACGGCAAAAATCCAACATACACAATGCAAGGTTACGGTTTCAAATGAGTTCTTCAGGTTGCAATCAGAGTTCTTTAAGTTACGATCAACTAATCCACAGATGCGTGAAAAGTTCACAGTTGCGCCACGTTGACTCACAGTACCTTTTAGATGCAACAAAGTTCCACAAGCAGGAAGCTGGTGCGGTGGAAACAAGCAATACGTTACTCCTGAGACCCTGGGGAGGCGATGCGACAGCCCCGCTGCAGCAGCGGGCGTGCGGCGACGAATCCGGGCTGTAAGGGGAGGAAGGCAGCTTGCGTAGATTCCGGTGCGTAGGTTCCGTGGGAAGTTTGTTCTCGCAAAGGCTCGATGCGATGATCTCGTAGGGGCTGCGACGATCTCCGGGGCGACGATGCGCAGTCCAGCGGTGACCCTCTCTCTCGCAGCTCCTCGATGTGATGTTTTCTGCGACGATGTTCGCAGCGACGTGATGCGGTCCGCAAGCAAGTGGCGCGGTGATCTCACCCAGCGACAGGCTCTGCGACGACACTCGCAGCGATGTTCGATTCCCCTGCACCGGCCTGGTGCGTCTCGCAAGCGAAGGGTGCGGCGGTCTCGGCAGCGATGTCAGGTGCTGCGCCGATCTCGACCCTCGTAGCGGCGGGAAACTTCTCGCACTGTCGGGGTCGCGCTCCGCCAGCGAGCGATGCGACACTTTTCAGCTTCCCAAGTTTCTCAGCTTAGTCTCAAGCTTCCCAGCTCAGGTTCGACTTCTAGAGGCCCCACAACTGGATCAAGCACTCTACGAAGGACAGAACTCTCTCAGCAGAGTTCAGGGAGACTGGGGGTGAAGTCCTTTTGTTCCTGGGACTTCGGAAACAGGGAGCCAGCTCTTCTCAGGCCCTTGGAGATTCCTTACAAGACAGGGGACACAGCTCACAGCAAAGTCCTTCCCCTCTCCTTGGCAGCAAAGCAACAGCAGGTCAGTCCAGCAGAGCAACAGCAGGACAGTCTTCCTTCTTCAGAGTCAGCTTTCTCTTTGGCAGAGGTTCCTTCTTGATTTCCAGGATGATCTAATTTTCTGTTGTCAGGGGTCCTGTACTTATACCCCTAAAGTCTTTGTTCTTTCTGTGCATGTGGGCCCTGAGCCCGGTCTGAACCAGTTCTGGGTGGATCCTGAGCACCTTGATGTGCTGGCTGCATCTTTCCTTTCAGAGCGCGGGGCAGAGTCCTCAGACGCCCAGCAGGAGGTGGAGCCAGCCTTGTGGCAGGCAGGCACAGCCCTATTCAGCCCAGGTGCTAACTCCTCCCACCACTCAGGTAGCAACTGCTCCACTCAGCCTAGCGCTGACTCATCCAGCCTCTGGGGCATTCCCCCGCTCCTGTCACTCACAAACCAGACAGTCAATACACAAACAGTCTCAGGCACACAGAAGGGTCAGACAAGAGAACAGCAACTTTCTAAAAGTGCTGTCCTCAAACACAGGATCTAAAAACCACCTTTCCTAAAAGATGCGTTATTAAATTCTGAGTTCAGGGATACTAGATACTTATGTCCTATCTTGTTCCTATGGGAAGAAATGCCGTTAACCACTGTAGCCAGCATCCCCCATGTTAACCTATGGAGCAAGATAGCCTTACAATAGTGAAAGACGAAATAGTTGTAATTCACTACCAGAGCATGGCACCTGCACCAGTACATGCTCTACCTCTCACATACACGGCACCCTGCCCAGGGGGGTACCTTGGGCCTTCCATAGGGGTGACTGATGTGCACGAAAAGGGAAGGGTTCGGCCTGGTCAGCGGGGACGCGGACCAGGAGGACATGGCAGTTCTAAACTGCCCGTAGGCGCTGCAGTGGCAGGCCCGAGACACCATTTTAGGGCTACTCCTGTGGGTGGCACAATCAGTGCTGCAGGCCCACTAGTAGCATTTGTCATCACCAGCCCTGGCACACCCAGTGCACTTTACGAGGGACTTCATGGTGATACAAATATGCCAAACAGGTATATCCAATCAGAATAACACTTTAGATAGGGAGCACTTACACTCTGGCACTGATCAGCAGCGGCAGAATGTCCAAAGCATCTAAACCAGCAAAAACGAATCCAGCACAGCATCGAAAAATACAGGAGGCAGAGGCAAAAAGATGGGGTAATCACGCCAAAAGATGTCAGGTCTAACACGTGTCCCCTCCAGCTGAAAGTGGGGAGAACTACCCACCCTCTTAGGAGTTCTCTTCACTAAGGCGGAAAAACCTGGACAGACCATCAGCGTTGGCGTGTTCTGTGCCAGGGCAGTGTTCCACCGTAAAGTCCATTCCCTGTAGGGAGATGGACCACCTCAACAGTTTTGGATTTTCACCCCTCATGTGCATTAACCACCTGAGGGGCCTGTGGTCGGTCTGAACACGAAAGTGAGTCCCAAACAGGTAGGGCCTCAACTTTTTCAGAGCCCAGACCATAGCAAAAGCCTCCCTCTCAATCGCACTCCACTTCTGTTCCCTGGGGAGTAGCCTCCGACTAATGAAAGCTACTGGCTGGTCTCCATTCTCCTCAGTGGCTTGTGAGAGTACTGCTCCCACACCATGCTCTGAAGCGTCCGTCTGAACTATGAACTCACTGGAAAAGTCAGGTGCCTTGAGCACCGGTGCTGTGCACATCGCAGTCTTCAGGGCCTCAAAAGCAGTTTGGCAGGCGTCAGTCCAGTCAACTCTTTTGGGCAACTTCTTGGAAGTGAGTTCTGTCAAGGGGGCGACAATGGTGCCATATCCCTTGACAAACCGTCTGTAATACCCGGTGAGTCCTAAAAAGGCTCTCACCTCTGTCTGGGTCTTGGGGGGCTCCCAAGCCAGAATGGTATCAATCTTTGCCTGTAGGGGCGCCACCTGGCCGCTCCCCACCTGGTGTCCCAAATACACCACGGATCCCTGCCCTATCTGGCACTTACTGGCCTTGATAGTGAGGCCTGCCTTCTGCAGAGCCTTCAACACTTCGCAGAGGTGTTGCAAGTGGTCTTCCCACGAGGAGCTGAACACCGCAATGTCATCCAGGTATGCGGCGCTGAATTCCTCCAGCCCGGACAGTACCTGGTTAACCAGTCTCTGGAACGTGGCAGGGGCATTCTTCAACCCAAAGGGCATGACACGGAACTGGAAGTGCCCCTCTGGCGTTGAAAATGCTGACCTCTCTTTGGCCCCGCCAGTTAAGGCAATCTGCCAGTACCCCGAAGTCAAGTCGAACGTACTGAGGTACTTGGCAGCTCCCAACCGATCCACGAACTCATCAGCTCTGGGGATAGGGTGTGCGTCAGTCTTCGTGACCGCATTGAGCCCACGGTAGTCCACGCAAAACCGGAGTTCTGGCGGGCCACTGGGGGTAGCAGCTTTCTTGGGGACCAAGACCACTGGGCTAGCCCAGGGGCTGCTGGAGGGCTCAATCACCCCTAGCGCCAGCATCTTGGAAACCTCTTCCTTGATGCTGGCCCTGACCTTGTCAGCTACCCTGTAAAATTTTTGCTTTACAGGCAGACTGTCTCCAGTGTCCACGTCATGGACGCACCAGTTGGTGACTCCTGGGGTCAGGGAGAACAGAGAGGAGAACTGACCCAACACTTGGCGACAGTCACTCTGCTGTTCTGGGGTCAGGGTGGGCGAGAGGACCACCCCATCCACTGACCCATCATGTTCCTTAACTGACAGGAGGTCAGGGAGAGGATCGCTATCCTCTTCCATCCCTGCATCTGTAGCCAGGAGCATAGTTACTTCAGACCTCTCAAAGTGGGGTTTGAGGCGGTTCACGTGCAAAACTCTCAGGGGCTGCCTGGGAGTCTTCAGGTTAACCAGGTAGGTTACCTCACTCTTCCTTTCCACCACCTCGTATGGCCCAGACCACTTGTCTTGGAGCGCGCAAGGCTCCACTGGCGCCATCACCCACACTTTCTGCCCAGGTTGAAATTCGACCAGAGTGGTATTCTGGTCGTACCATCTTTTCATTTCTTCCTGGCTTGCTTCCAGGTTCGCCTGAGCGAGTTTCCTGAAGCGTTGTGTCTGGTTGCGGATGGCCAGCACATAGCTGAACACATCCTGGGGGGTTTTCCCACGGGACTTTTCCCAACCCTCCTTCACCAGCGAGAGAGGTCCTCTGACAGGGTGGCCATACAGGAGTTCGAAGGGACTGAACCCTAAGGACTTCTGAGGCACCTCCCTGTAGGCAAACAACAGGCATGGTAACAAGACGTCCCACTTCCGTCTCATGGGCTCCGCTAGGCCCATAATCATACCTTTCAGGGTCCGGTTGAACCTTTCAACCAGCCCATTTCCTTGAGGGTGGTAAGGAGTGGTGAACTTATAAGTTACCCCACACTCCTCCCACAGAGACTTCATGTACCTAGAGATGAAGTTGGTACCCCGGTCGGAGACCACCTCTCTGGGGAACCCCACACGGGAAAAGATCCCCATCAATGCACGGCCCACCACGGGTGCTGTGATTGTCCTGAGAGGGACTGCTTCCGGGTACCGGGTGGCATGGTCCACCAAGACCAGGATGAACCTGTTGCCTTAGGCTGTCTTGGGGTCCAGGGGCCCTACGATATCTATGCCCACCCGCTCGAAAGGGGTGCTCACCACTGGGAAGGGTTGAAGGGGGGCCTTCAACTTCATTCTGTGTTTAGAGCTGAGCTTTTCTATCAGGGAAGGGCACCACACTGCCTGAACGGCAGACATCTTTGGTGAGGGCAAGGATCCAAAGCAAGGATTGGCTGCTCTAGTTGTCAGAAGGATGCTAGAACAGTATTTAAGACAGGCAAATTAGGCGGCCAACTACTTGGGAATAGCCTCTTGGACAGATCAGAGGTGTTTCCGCTAAATGTATATTACTTGTACACTTATTGAGAGCGAAATACTGAATTTTTAAAAATCCCCGTTTTGTCCGTTTTTTTGCTGTATTATTTAGGCACTGTACCCTGCTTTTAAAAATCATTGTGACTGCATACCTGCACCCGTTTTTCGCCACATTACTGTGTTTAGAGCTGAGCTTTTCTATCAGGGAAGGGCACCACACTGCCTGAACGGCAGACATCTTTGGTGAGGGCAAGGATCCAAAGCAAGGATTGGCTGCTCTAGTTGTCAGAAGGACGCTAGAACAGTATTTAAGACAGGCAAATTAGGCGGCCAACTACTTGGGAATAGCCTCTCGGACAGATCAGAGGTGTTTCCGCTAAATGTATATTACTTGTACACTTATTGAGAGCGAAATACTGAATTTTTAAAAATCCCCGTTTTGTCCGTTTTTTTTGCTGTATTATTTAGGCACTGTACCCTGCTTTTAAAAATCATTGTGACTGCATACCTGCACCCGTTTTTCGCCACATTACTGTGTTTAGAGCTGAGCTTTTCTATCAGGGAAGGGCACCACACTGCCTGAACGGCAGACATCTTTGGTGAGGGCAAGGATCCAAAGCAAGGATTGGCTGCTCTAGTTGTCAGAAGGATGCTAGAACAGTATTTAAGACAGGCAAATTAGGTGGCCAACTACTTGGGAATAGCCTCTTGGACAGATCAGAGGTGTTTCCGCTAAATGTATATTACTTGTACACTTATTGAGAGCGAAATACTGAATTTTTAAAAATCCCCGTTTTGTCCGTTTTTTTGCTGTATTATTTAGGCACTGTACCCTGCTTTTAAAAATCATTGTGACTGCATACCTGCACCCGTTTTTCGCCACATTACTGTGTTTAGAGCTGAGCTTTTCTATCAGGGAAGGGCACCACACTGCCTGAACGGCAGACATCTTTGGTGAGGGCAAGGATCCAAAGCAAGGATTGGCTGCTCTAGTTGTCAGAAGGACGCTAGAACAGTATTTAAGACAGCCATGCTGACGCGCAGCGGGCACGCGCGGCGGGCTCGCCGGAGTGTCGCCGGAGTCGCGCCAGAGTCCAGCCCGTCTGCGCCCTTCCGCGCACGGACGGGCTCGGGGGCAGGGACCTCTGGACTAATGCGCTCCTACACCTCGGAAGACCTACGTAATCTGGATAAGGGTGAGGCTTGCCTTGATAACAACACCCTGAAGATACTAAGAACACATGCTATCTACAAACCATTGAACATTATACATCAAGATGCATTCTCCACCCTGAAAATAGCATGTCTAAATACCAGATCACTCCACTGCCACCACGTCGAGGTCTATAACCTGTTGCAAAACAACGACACTGATATACTGACCTTAACAGAGACCTGGATGAGTGAGAGCTCAATGCCAGACATCCTGGCCGCTCTCCCCAGCGGCTATGATGCTTTATGGCAAAACCGCCCAGGAAACACACGGGGAGGAGGGGTAGCTGTGATTTTCAAAAAGATGCTGTCAGTAGAAATCCTACTATCAGAGAAAGTCGACCTGGCTGATCTGCTTGGGGTGAAAGTCACAGTAAACAGCTCATGCTGGGTGGTGTTAGCGGTCTATCGCCCTCCCAACGCAACCCCAACCTTCCAGGACTTATTCGCCCCCATCATATCTGACCTTTGTACTCGCTACTCGAAAATCTTAGTCACAGGAGACTTCAACTTGCACTGGGATAAACCTCACTGGGACGCTCCTATGCGCCATTTGGACACTTTGATGTCAGCGCTAAACTTTAAACAGATCGTGAATGTCCCCACGCACACCAAAGGTCATACCCTTGACCTGGTATGGACTACAGACCCCTCACTAACGCTGAAAGAAGTTGCCCCATGTATCTGGTCTGATCACTACCTAATTTCCTGTGAGCTACGTATTAAGGGCCAAATAATCAAACCAACATTGGAGGCTAGGAAAACCCGCAAATGGGCAGAGGTCGATTTGAGGACCCTGACCGAGGTATTCCTGCCCAGAGATTGCCCCCCGAACTTAGATCATAGTCTAGATCAGCAATACGCGGATTTAACGCGTTCCCTGACACTAGCTATTGATCAGATAGCGCCAATAAAAATGAAGGCGCTAAAAGGCCCGGGTAAGGATGCCCTTTGGTTCACGCCAGCACTGAGGGACCATAAAAAGAAACTTAGAGCCCTAGAAAGAAGCTGGAGGAAAACTAAACTGGACTCAGCCAGGAACCTCTACCGTGCCTCCTTGAACGCATACAAAAAACATATCATCCTTGCCAAAGCCGAGTACTACGAATCCCGTCTAAGTAAGGCAGTCAACGTGCAGAAAGAGACTTTTAAGATCCTGTTGGAGTTGACCAAAAAACCAGACAGCGTTCAGTCTCCCATAAACTGCAATTGCTTTCAGGATTATTTCTTGGAGAAAGTAAGAACTATCATCCAGGACATAAAAAATGGGCCGCTTAATGGAATGGATACACCTATAATCCCCCAAAATCAAACTGACTGTGCTATCACACTGTTTCCAGAGATTGACATCTTGAGCCTGCAGCAGTTGATGGCCAGAATCAAATCTGGATCTCCAGCGGACCCTTGTCCACCTAAAGTTTTTCAGGCAGCCCGTCCACTATTGGAGGAGCAAGTCATCCATCTCCTAAATAGATCTCTGGAATTAGGACAACTACCAGCAGCACTTAAGGAAGCGCGGGTAAGACCGCTGTTGAAAAAACCTGGCGCAGACCCCGCAATACTAAAAAACTATAGGCCGATCTCTCAGCTACCATTCCTCTCTAAAGTACTGGAGCAACATGTATTAAAATCTTTGTCCATGTACTTGGAGTCCCACTCCCTGCTTCACGAACGACAAGCAGGGTTCCGAGCACACCACAGCACCGAGTTGGTGATGCTCTCGGTGCTGGATGAATTGAGAGGCTTGGCTGACGGTAAAAAACCGAGCGCCCTGATTTTATTAGACCTTTCAGCGGCGTTCGATACCGTCAGTCATGCGCTGCTACTGGAAAGGCTGAGTGACTTTGGCATCAAAGGCCGGGCTTTCGAGTGGTTGCAGTCCTTTCTGTCAGGAAGGACACAAAGAATACAACTCGGAGAAGAAATCTCCGCAGTGGGAGAAATAGAATGTGGGGTACCTCAGGGCTCGGCCCTATCCCCACTGCTGTTTAATCTATATCTGCAGCCTCTGATTGCCTCCCTGGCGAGTATGGGCTGCACAGTATATAACTACGCAGACGACACGCAGCTGCTGCTGAGTGTTGACAATACAAACACCGCCCAACTCCACACTCAGAATATCTTGAGACACACGGTCCAGTGGATGACAGGAAACCTCCTAAAAATCAATCCAGATAAGACTGAGGTCTTGGTTATTTCATCTACCACCTCACCATGGTGTGACCTCTACTGGCCCGCAGAGTTAGGTCCAGCCCCAAAACCCAGTTTGAACGTGAAGAGCCTGGGGATCAAACTGGATTGTGACCTCTCTATGGTCAGCCAAATCTCTTCAGTGGTGGGCAGCTGTACTAATATCATCCGACAGCTACGGAAATTAGTGCCTATCATTTCCCAATCTATGCTACGTTCCATCGTCGCAGCTACTGTGATTTCACGCATAGATTATGGAAATGCCCTCTACCTTGGCCTACCAAAAACCTTGATAAATAGACTACAGGTGGTGATGAATGATGCCGCTCGTCTTATCTTCAGACAGCCAAGACACACTAAAGCTTCCCCCCTGCTACAAAGCCTCCACTGGCTCCCTATTAAGGAGCGAGTGGAATTTAAAAATCTGTGCATCGCCCATAAAGCCATCTATGGCATGGCACCTGCTTACATCAAAGATCGCCTGGCAATGTATAGCCCAAAGAGAGCTCTTAGGTCCTCAGACTCTCAGTTATTAGTCTGCCCTCGGTACAAACTTGCCACCAAGGGCGGTAGAGCCTTTTCGGTGCTGGTTCCGCATTTATGGAACACACTACCTGAGCCACTACGAAAGGAAGGAAACCTCCTACGTTTCAGAAAGGGGCTGAAAACGCTGTTGTTCAGGAGAGCCCTGTGAGCCACGTAGGCTAGTGGATGCCCTCTGTACTGTCAAAGTTGTTGTTTACCATCGATTCCCGAGCGCTTAGAGGCCTGTAGGTGATTGAGCGCGCTACAAATCAAAAATAACAATAACAATAACAACATTCCAGTCTTGCCACTAGCTTGACAGGTTTGGCAAGATCTGCAAAAGGAACCAACGTGCTTCCTCATCTGGGGCCAGTGGAAGTGGGTGACAAGCCTGTTTAGGGTCTTGTCTTGCCCCAGATGTCCTGCGAGAGGCACGTCATGAGCCAGGCCCATTAGGAAGTTTCTGAAGCGCTCAGGTACCACCAGCACACGGGCTGCACCGGGCTCAGCAAACTTAGGCTCGCTATAAAGTAGGTTACCTTCCCAGTAGACATAGTGATCTTTGACTGCTCCACCTGCTGCCTGATCTACAGCCTGTTGCCGCAGACCAATGAGGGAAGGGCATTCCTTCTGCGCCTGGCAGAACTCCTCCCTGGAGGGACCACCCTCTTGCTGCCAATGGGTCAGCTCAGGTAGGTCTCCCAGTTCGGCTACCTGTTCCCCTGTAGGTTCCAGGGCATCCCCCTCAGGTTCTGCTTCCTCCTGGACCGTGGGAACAGCTGGGGCCGGTTTCCCGCGCCCTCTGCCTCTTCCTCTCCTGGCAGGTCTCTGGGCCACTGTTTCAGGCTCCAGTTCTGCTGATTCACCCTTACTGGCTGCCGTAGCACGCGTGGTCACGCAGATCCACGCAGGCAGACCCAACATCTCCAAGTGAGTTCGGTGTTCTATGTCCTTCCATGGAGAACTCTCCAGGTCGTTACCTAACAGACAGTCCACAGGCAAGGCATCACTGACAACTACCTCCAAAAGACCAGAGACTCCTCCCCATTCAAAGGAAACCTTCGCTAACTTGCAGAGGCGCACTGAGCTGTCAGTAGCCACTACAGGGCGGAGTACGCCAGGGATGATTTGCTCGTCAGACACCCACTGACACCTCACGGATGTCACACTGGCTCCGGTGTCTCTCAGTGCTTCAACCTCCCTCCCATTGATGGTCACCTTCTGCCCATATTTCTTAGTGTTTGAGGGCAGTAAGGTTTCCGGGACCATCTCTCGGTCTCCTAGCGAGACAAGGGTCATGACCGCTAGCTCTCCCCAATCACTAGAAACCAAATCCCCACCCAAAGCTACACTAGCTAACGCTGGCGCTGGAGCACCAGTGGGTGCGGGCTTCTTCTTGGGACATTTCGGAGCAATATGGCCCACCTCGTTGCAGTGATAGCAGGTAGGGGGACCCTGGTTATTTCTCTTGTCCCGCCTACCCTTAGAGGGCCATGGCTGTTTAGGCTTGGGGGTTTGGGAATCCTTTTCCGGGGAACTACTTTGGGGCCCTTGTGAGAACTCCTTTTGGTTACCCTTGTCCCCCCCACTCTTCTGCTGGGGACCCTGCCCACCTTTGGCTGTGGTACCCATAATTCCTCTGTGGACCCTGGTACTAGACCAGCGGTCCGCCTCCTTAGCAAGCTCAATGGGGTCGGTCAGCTTGCTGTCTAAAAGATGCTGGCGCAGCTCTGGAACACAAAGACTACTCAAGTGCTCCCAACTGATTAAATGCAACAACCCCTTCAAATCAGTTACTTTACTGCCCTTCATCCAACCGTCCAGTGCACGCGAGTACCCATTCACACACTCCATCCAAGTCTCAGACTCTTTCTTCTTGGAGTTTCTAAACTGCAGTCTGTGCTGCTCTGGGGTAAGGCCATACCTGAGACATAAGGCCTCCTTCATATTGGGGTAGGTCATGGCACCTGTCAACTCTAAGGGCTCTAGAGCACTCCTCCCAGACGCCTCAAAATGTTTCCACAGGCCCGCCCCCCAATACTTGTCAGGCACATCATTCATCTTCAATGCAATTTCATACGAAGTGAACCAGGCATAAATATCCTCACTCCTATGGTAATTCTGTACCAGGTCTTTGGGAATATATACTTTACCCCCATGCACTGGCTGTGCGCTGCCACCATTTGAACCGGCATCCGCCTCCCTGTTTTGCAGATCCAGCTCTCTCATTCTCAACTCGTGAGCCAAAAGCAATTTCTTCTCCTCTAAGGCGCGGGCATTCTTGCTCTCCTCCGCCGCCTTCTCGACTTCCAATTGCTTCATTTTCATTTTCATGACCTCCAGGTCATATTCTCTGATTCTTTGATTCTCCTGTAACTCTTCCGGGGTGAGGCCCCTACTGGAGTGGTTGCTGCCAGCTCCTGAGCCTACTCTGCCCACTGGCAGGTCTTTGCCTTGAAAAGCACTGTCTACATCCTCAACCTCATTTCCTTCCTGTGCTTCCCAATAGGTTTTCAAGATTTTCTGCAGCTCCTCCTTCCTGTAGGCGCTCTTTATGGGGCACTCAAACTGCTGGCAGAAGTACCTAAGATGCTTTACTGGGTAGGAGTACAGATCTTCAATCGAGAATTCCAAACCTAGCTCTGCCTCCTCACTGGGCGCTTTCCCATTCAGAGACATGATGCTTTCCGAAGAGTTACTCAACAACAGAATGCAAAAACTCAAAAACCAGTAGTATGCGGTGGCGTAATGGTCTGCACTCACTAGTGATGTACACCAATTACTGTGGGTCAAGTACAAATACAAGCTCAAATCCCACCGCCTGACCACCAATGTTAGAACTGGGGGTCTCTAGTTGGCAGAGGTAGGTACCAATGTCCAAATAGGGACCCTTGCTTCTAGTCAGGACGAGGAGATAACCCTCTTAGATAACCCCTGCTCGCCCTCAAGGTAGCTTGGCCGGAGCAGTCTAGGCTAACCAGAGGCAATGCGTTAAGTATTTGTACCAACACTCACAGTAACACAGTGAAAACACCACAAACTGATTCCACAACAGTTTAGGAAAATAACGATATTTATTCTAAACTACACAAGACCAAAACGGCAAAAATCCAACATACACAATGCAAGGTTACGGTTTCAAATGAGTTCTTCAGGTTGCAATCAGAGTTCTTTAAGTTACGATCAACTAATCCACAGATGCGTGAAAAGTTCACAGTTGCGCCACGTTGACTCACAGTACCTTTTAGATGCAATGAAAGTTCCACAAGCAGGAAGCTGGTGCGGTGGAAACAAGCAATACGTTACTCCTGAGACCCTGGGGAGGCGATGCGACAGCCCCGCTGCAGCAGCGGGCGTACGGCGACGAATCCGGTCTGTAAGGGGAGGAAGGCAGCTTGCGTAGATTCCGGTGCGTAGGTTCCGTGGGAAGTTTGTTCTCGCAAAGGCACGATGCGATGATCTCGTAGGGGCTGCGACGATCTCCTGGGCGACGATGCGCAGTCCAGCGGTGACCCTCTCTCTTGCAGCTCCTCGATGTGATGTTTTCTGCGACGATGTTCGCAGCGACGTGATGCGGTCCGCAAGCAAGCGGCGCGGTGATCTCACCCAGCGACAGGCTCTGCGACGACACTCGCAGCGATGTTCGATTCCCCTGCACCGGCCTGGTGCGTCTCGCAAGCGAAGGGTGCGGCGGTCTCGGCAGCGATGTCAGGTGCTGCGCCGATCTCGACCCTCGTAGCGGCGGGAAACTTCTCGCACTGTCGGGGTCGCGCTCCGCCAGCGAGCGATGCGACACTTTTCAGCTTCCCAAGTTTCTCAGCTTAGTCTCAAGCTTCCCAGCTCAGGTTCGACTTCTAGAGGCCCCACAACTGGATCAAGCACTCTACGAAGGACAGAACTCTCTCAGCAGAGTTCAGGGAGACTGGGGGTGAAGTCCTTTTGTTCCTGGGACTTCGGAAACAGGGAGCCAGCTCTTCTCAGGCCCTTGGAGATTCCTTACAAGACAGGGGACACAGCTCACAGCAAAGTCCTTCCCCTCTCCTTGGCAGCAAAGCAACAGCAGGTCAGTCCAGCAGAGCAACAGCAGGACAGTCTTCCTTCTTCAGAGTCAGCTTTCTCCTTGGCAGAGGTTCCTTCTTGATTTCCAGGATGATCTAATTTTCTGTTGTCAGGGTTCCTGTACTTATACCCCTAAAGTCTTTGTTCTTTCTGTGCATGTGGGCCCTGAGCCCGGTCTGAACCAGTTCTGGGTGGATCCTGAGCACCTTGATGTGCTGGCTGCATCTTTCCTTTCAGAGCGCGGGGCAGAGCCCTCAGCCGCCCAGCAGGAGGTGGAGCCAGCCTTGTGGCAGGCAGGCACAGCCCTATTCAGCCCAGGTGCTAACTCCTCCCACCACTCAGGTAGCAACTGCTCCACTCAACCTAGCGCTGACTCATCCAGCCTCTGGGGCATTCCCCCGCTCCTGTCACTCACAAACCAGACAGTCAATACACAAACAGTCTCAGGCACACAGAAGGGTCAGACAAGAGAACAGCAACTTTCTAAAAGTGCTGTCCTCAAACACAGGATCTAAAAACCACCTTTCCTAAAAGATGCGTTATTAAATTCTGAGTTCAGGGATACTAGATACTTATGTCCTATCTTGTTCCTATGGGAAGAAATGCCGTTAACCACTGTAGCCAGCATCCCCCATGTTAACCTATGGAGCAAGATAGCCTTACAATAGTGAAAGACGAAATAGTTGTAATTCACTACCAGAGCATGGCACCTGCACCAGTACATGCTCTACCTCTCACATACACAGCACCCTGCCCAGGGGGGTACCTTGGGCCTTCCATAGGGGTGACTGATGTGCACAAAAAGGGAAGGGTTCGGCCTGGTCAGCGGGGACGCGGACCAGGAGGACATGGCAGTTCTAAACTGCCCGTAGGCGCTGCAGTGGCAGGCCCGAGACACCATTTTAGGGCTACTCCTGTGGGTGGCACAATCAGTGCTGCAGGCCCACTAGTAGCATTTGTCATCACCAGCCCTGGCACACCCAGTGCACTTTACGAGGGACTTAATGGTGATACAAATATGCCAAACAGGTATATCCAATCAGAATAACACTTTAGATAGGGAGCACTTACACTCTGGCACTGATCAGCAGCGGCAGAATGTCCAAAGCATCTAAACCAGCAAAAACGAATCCAGCACAGCATCGAAAAATACAGGAGGCAGAGGCAAAAAGATGGGGGTATTCACGCCAAAAGATGTCAGGTCTAACAGTTTCCTTGAGTAATGGTGCCCTGGGTGTGAGGTTGATGGTATTCAGTTGACAATTATTGCAAGCGTTCACGTACACACAGTGGTCCTGCCTATCAAGGGTTATAGAGTGGTAAAATATATTTGTGAGGGCAAGCTCAAGTGAATTCTAATAAAGAAAGTTTTGTGGGTGACAAGTTCATACCGGAGTGTGTGAATATAATACGTGGTCTAAGAGTGACTGCGTAATAATTATGGTGATGTCTATAGTGATGTATTGAGATACATGCTCTCTCTAAGAGGTTTAGTTGTTTACCTTGAACTCAACTCCTGGATGTGGGTTGAGTATGGTCTGGAGGTTAAGGTAATATTCCACGTAGGTGGATTAGAGAGAGTCTAAACAGACGAAAGGAGAAGAGAAAAACATCATCAGGAAGGCATAAAATAAGGAATGTGAGAGAGCCTTTCGATGGCTACATTGCAATTAAAACAAAATAGCCAGGATACTAAATTAGAAGTATCCTTACCACTGGGATTATTAACATTCAAAATTCCTGGTAGGTAGTGGTGGAGTATCCAGTGGATTTGGAAGTAAGATCGCGTTCTAGCAGCTCTGTTTCACCCTATTTGGGTGTGTCAGAGACTTCAGGGTAACGACGCTGTGATACAAAAATATAAAATAAAGCAACACGATCAGTGGACTTAAGGTAGCATACATCGTGTTTACCTCTATGAATTTATTCGGTACAGTTGCTAAAAGAAATTAAAGGCTGAAGGTAACGTTCGGTACCTGAGTATTAGTGTATTTCAGGTGTTGACCGGGAGGGGATCCATCAGGTAGAAAACCTCGGAAAAACGGGTGCGTTTTCTCGTTAGTGGTGAGCTGTAAGAATTTCAGAAAATAGCGTGTCTTTAAAATAAGTTCGATCGCCAGTCCGCGTTTGTCCGTGAGTTCAAAGCTGTTTGCAATCTAGTTAAAAGAGGGAGCGGGCGGCAACTTACCCTTGGTTCGGTATCCCTCCTCCGTTGGTTCCCGGTGGCCGTCTGTCGTGAGCGGACCCCGGACCGGAGGAGGAAGTGATGTTATGTAGGATTGCTAGACATAGAAGATGCCGGTTGGTTGGGATGTACGAAACGTGGCCGCCATCTTAGCATGGTGAAAAAAAGAGGTTTTACTGGATGTATCGCGTGTTGGCAAGTAGTATTGGACAGGGACTGTTTGTCCACTTGCCGAGTATATTAAGGGAGAGTGAAATATGTCGAGTAGTATTCTTTATTCGTAATTGCCATGCTACTAATTTCTAGTTCTGTACACGGTGCTCTCAAATTGGCATTGTGTGTGGACAAAAATGGGGTGTCTAGGTCTTACGTATTAGCGAGGAAGAAAAAAGATATTGCCAATTAAAAAGCATTTATGTATATATATATTTATGTATATATACATTTCTACATGCTTGTGAGACCTTCAGTAGAGCCTATTTACGTAGTACTATTAGTGCAAAAGGTGGGTGGAAGAATCCTGAGAAGGGTGTCTGTATCTTCCACTGTTCTCGAGTGTCTCATGCGATTGTATGTTTCTACAGAAGGTGATTAGATAGGGTAACAATCCACCAAGTGAGGGTGCGTGCACACTGTTATGAAAAGGTGACTTCATAGATCACAGTCAACATTGAATCTGTTTTGTCCAATATCACAGGCGAATCTGGTAGTTCATAAGATGCTAGCCCCATTTCACACATGTGATGGGTTCTAGAACATACAAAAGTGACATGTATGGTTTCAAATCAACATTATGATACGAATTTACAAAGCGTGCATTAATATGTTGCATTTGTATCCCTAATGGTGTAGATCTTTGTACAGCAGAGTTTATGTGGTTGTGTCATGGGAGTTATGTTAGTTACTGGAAGTAGGTCTCATTGGTTTTCAAAAGATGGTATCCCCAAAGGTAACTAATTAGTTACCTAGAAAGTATTGAAGCTCAGGGTCGTAGTTTAGCCCATGTTCCACGCTCTGTAGGCGCATGATCCATGAGACAGAGAGGATCCTTGGGGAACCCCGCACTGCACAGGGCGAAAGTCAGCTGAGTAATCACCCAAGCGAACTGCTTGAGTGCGGCCACTCAAGAAGGAGGATAGCCAGACCAAGGCCGACCCCCCGATTCCTGCCGCCTCGACACGTGAAAGTAAGATGGCATGGTCCACCGTGTCGAACGCGGCGGAGAGGTCGAGGAGGACCAAGGCCTGGGGCTGACTAGTATCCATACCCTCCCGGAGGTTGTCCAGGACAGATATCACCACGGACTCTGTGGAGTGTGCAGGGCGGAAGCCTGCCTGCCTGGGGGCCAAGACACTGTTCCTTTCCACAAAGGAGCTCAAAGTTCTTACAACATGGCGTTCCAGTACCTTGGCCAGTAGAGGCAGGAGTGAGATAGGGCGGTAGTTGGCTGAAACCGAAGGGTCAGCACCAGCTTTTTTTAAGATAGGTACAATCACCACCGATTTAAGTGATGAATTGACAATACCCTGGGAGAGTGAACTGTTAAGAAACATAAGGGGCGGTGAAGGACAGAAAGAATAAATCTGTTTCAGGATGTAAGTAGGACAGGGATCCAGTGGGGAACCAGACTTGACCAGAGGAAGAAGGGAAAGGAAAGAATCAACTGTGAGGGGAGGAATGGAATCCAAACGTGCTGCGACTGGGGGACGGTGTGGATTAGTGAAGGAGGGGGACGGAAGGGGAATCTTGGCTCTAATCGTGCTAATTTTATCAAGGAAAAAAGAATTGAGGGAATCACAGAGGAGAGTGGGGTGTAGTGATGGGCACCGCCTCGTTGGTAGGTATGTCTGCTAAATATCCTCTCTTCCCTTGATAGGGAAAGGAGGTTGAGTTTGTTGCACTGACTGTCTTCGATTGTTCCGGATTTCAACACCTTCTTGTTACTGACTTTCTTGTTTGTTGGGAGGTAGGGGTGGGAGACAGACTTTTCCTTTGTTGTGGGCAAGTATGTTTTGGCTTATTAGGAAATTTGGCATTGGGGTTGGTTGTTATTCGTTTGTTGAGCAGACAAATGTATACTGGAATGGCCACAGGACTGAATGTGCAAGTTGGGACTAGGGATGGTCCAAGAGGATTTTGATGATGCATTATGGTGCTGGGTGAACTCTGCTTTGTTTGCCCTAAGTTGGTAGGGTATGCCCAGATGTGGGCCCCTTGATCAATTTGTAACTAAATTCAAGCTAGCATGGCTGATGAGGGGAGTTACCCCGAAACCGGTCCCAGGATGTTTGTTTTCGTTCCAGGGAAGACCTGGCTTGGCAGTTCGGGCTGGACTGTTCCCATGAGGCACAGGGTCAAGACTGATTTTCATATGGCTTGGCCTGAACTAGGGTGGTAAAATGAGCTAAAGAATGATGATGGATTCAACCCAGGTCTGTTACTGGGTGAGAGTCTCAAAAGTTTTAGCACTCCGTCCATCATCTCCTTGTGCTTGCTTTGTGCTATACCGTGTATACAGGATAAATGCACTTGCTGGTTATATGTGTATCTGTGAGTGGTACAATGCATTATGGATGCAATGCATGCATGATAAGTGCAAGTGTTGGGTGTATGTGTGACTATTAGTGGTGCAGTGCATTAAGGATGCAGTGCTGGGCAGTGCGTGCATGTTAGAGGCAAGTGCTGGATGTATGCGTGCCTCTGAATAGTACAGTACATTGAGGGTACAGTATTAGGAAGTATGATTATGCTGTATGTATGAGTGGGATGTCTGTGGATGGTACAATACACGAAGTGCCATAGGTTCTATCTAGGGAGACCCATTCCTGCATGATGAAATACGTAGTAAAAGTTGAGAAATTCCCCAGACAGGTTTGTGGATTGCTGCATTCCTTTAAGCTGGGTGGGACACACACTGGGGAGTCATGTCATGTCAAAAATTTACTTTATTTGGTTTGTCACAACCATAAAGTATACATATACATTTTACAGTTTTAGATGAAAAAAGATAAAATTCATTTTCTTAAAATATATTTCTATTTTTTCGATTCTTTAAAAGTAAAACATTATTTTACAGTCCCCACTTTTAAATTAATTCAGTTTTTAAAAGCAAAGTCTCTACTTTATTCATAAATTTCACCCCGCGGCATATTAAAATGTTCGAACCCGCTCCCATCCAGCTGGTGACAGCCTGCCTGCAGGTACTTATCTGAAGGGCATTTAGGACTGATTTCAGCAAAGTTCTTCTCTCATCTTTTATTGACTTGCACGTACACAATAGATGGCATAAGGTTTCTGTATGGTACCCGCATAGTCTACAACTTGGCTTTTGGTGTGTATTTTTCCATGAAGGGATCAGATCTTTACAAAAATGGTCACCCAATCCAAAAGCCATGAATTTAATTTTTAAAGATAGCCAAAAGTGTGCAGCGAGGTAAGGTTGCGGTTTTATTTGTTTGTACGAATTTAATACAGTCCATGCGTGTCGACGTTTGGCCAAAGTCTTTTTATCTTCAATCAGAGACAGAGCTTTTGCGTTTATTTTGCAAATCTTTTTAAAGGATGCCTCTTCCAGTTGGCTGTTCCAGATTTCCTCTAATTTAAGGGTTTTTAAGGTTGTGCGCAGATCATCACCCCAAGAGTTTGGTTCTTGTTGATCATATTGTTTTTTGATTTCTAGCCAACATAAGTTATTTAGTGATCCTGGTTCTGCTGATCTAAGCTTCCAGCACCATTTCGCTAAGACCCCTTTCCTTTGATATGATTGATTTTGCAGGCCAAATTCCAATCTTATTTGTGCTGGAGCCGATCCTTTGTAGAGATTGAACGTTGATTTATATATTTTTGTCTGGAGTGTGTTTAAAATGTCAATTTCTTTCCCATGCCATATTTCTAGCCCATAGGAGAGAGAAGGTAATACTTGGGCAGCCATTACTTTTAGAAGATGGTCATATGAAGGGCATTGAATTTTCTTTTGAAGTGTTCTGTAGGCGAAACTCAATGACTGTGCTTTAGCAATGATGTCCTTTTTTGATGTAATATGGACATATTTTTTGCTTACTGTGACCCCTAAGTATTTATATGATGTTGTTTCCTCAATATGTTTGTCCTTCGTGTACCATTTAAAAGATCGTCTACTTGAGCCCGCCAATCTCATCACCTTCGTTTTTTTGATATTTAAATTCAGACCTTCACAGTCAAAATATTCTGTTAATTTGGATATTATTCTTTGGAGACCTATCGGTGTTTGACTTAAAACCACAATGTCGTCTGCATATTGTAAGAACTGGATACATTCGTTAGCTAATTTTGGTGGGTGTCCATTCACATTCTGCAGATGACTTTCTAAATCTGCCAAATATATGTTAAAAAGACTTGGAGAGAGCACACAGCCCTGTTTAAGGCCATTTTAAATTTTTAATTCTGCAGATATTCGTCTCCCATCGCCAAGCTTTACTTTTGCCCACATTCCGCTATATAAAGCTATTATGATGTCAATAAAAGGGAGCGGGAGACTCCACCTTTCAAGTTTTTTCCATAGGCGGTCTCTTGGGACTCGGTCAAAAGTCGATTTCAAATCTATGTAGCAGGCTAGTAGTCCAGTCTTCTTTTTTCATGCTCCTTCGATTAGCAGTTCCAGTGCTGAAAGATTGGTTGTACAACCTGTGCTTTCCATAAAACCCGTTTGGAATTTTGGTACTATTTTGTTTTTATTTATCCATTGTCGGAGGTGAATCAGTATGCAGGATGCGAAGACCTTTGCCTCTACATCAATTAGGGCTATCAATCTGTAATTCCCGGGTTCCATTCTACACCCGTTTTTATATATTGGGTGGAAGATGTTTCCCTGCCAGGACTGCAGTATCTTTTTTTCCATATAGAGGTAGTTGAATAACGGCGTCAGATATTTTGCCCAAAAATCGGCGTCATATTTGAATAGAGCGTTTGGAAGCCCGTTGGGGCCTGCTGCTCCATCCGCTTTCAGTTTATTTATCAAGGCGGTAGTTTGTTTAACTGTTGTCAGTGGGGTTAGTTCTTCTTGATCTGTACTTTCATGCTGATCATCTTTTCCATGTCCGGTTTCTTCTTCTCTCTGAACCCTTCCTTTTTTAAAGTCTTTATTTATTTCTTTGTGTGGTTGATTCCTGTGTGTGTTATACAGGCTTTCAATATAATGCACCCATGTTGTTTCACTGATTCCGATATTGTGCTGTCCACCCGTTCCTTTTGATAATTTATTAATTATATTCCAGAATTCACTACTATTTGGGAGTTTGCTCGTCTGTAGCAAATCTTCCCAAATTGTCTCCATGTGCGATGTTTTCGCTTTTCTACATTCCTCTTTATATTCTTTTCTCATTTTCAGTATTTCATTGTTGTCTGCTTTTTTTCCCAACCTCTTGTCTGCACCCTTTATTCTTAGTATTTTCGCAATCTCCCTTTTTTTATCTCTTAATTTGGTGGTGTACCATGGGTCTTTGTTAGCATCATGTCCATATTTTACTGATGTTTTTACCGAGAAATTTTCTAGCAAACGTTTGTTTAAATTCTCCCATTTTCTTTCGCGCGATTGGTTTCCAAAGCCCTCCATGTTTTTTACTTGTTCGAGCACCATTGCCATTATTTCGTTTTTTATAAGACCCTTCCATTTGAGTTTCTTCAGGTTGTGTATTACCGGAATAAAGCCTAAAGATTCTATCTTTGTTTTTTCTTCGATGTTTATGCTCAGTCTGGTCTCTTGTGGAAAGTGATCACTCTCCGGTCGGGTTATTATTTTAAAATGATCCACCATCTTTATTAGATCTTTGCTAATTAGTGTGAAGTCTAGTATGGAATTTTTCTTTCCACTCGAGAAGGTGGTTCTTGCAGGTCGGTCTCCCTTCATGTTTCCATTTAAGATCGTTAGTCCTAATGATTCCAGCTCGTTCCATATCTTTTGGATGTTGTTATTTTCCTGCATGACTCTTGTTAGATTACTATTAAAATCACCTGAGATGAGCATCCCATGGAATTGGTGAGTTTTTTGTAAAGTTTTTATCAAATTTAATAGCGTTAATAGTTTTTTGACTTTTGTAGCCTTATCTGGATGGATGTATATATTTATGATCAGTAACTTCCATCCTAAACTGTCTTTGCATGCTTTATTTTCTAATTTGATAACTTGTATCCAATTCTCCCCTGGATCGAGCGATTCTGTTTTCCAGTTTAGGTCGTTTGTTATGAAGGTAGATAATCCTCCCCTTGGATGTCCGTTTTGCAAATTTCTCCACCATTACATGAAGTTCCTCATATCCTATGATTTGTCTCGGGATTTCGTTCCATGTTTCCTGGAGAAGTATTATTTCCAATTTGCTCAGGAAGTCTATTGTCTCTTGATCTTGAATCATTTATTTAAAACCGTGAACGTTCCATGAGCAAATTTTTATTGTCCTCTCTGGTTTTTGGTCTAAGTTGTTGTTTTGCTTTTGAATATTTAGGACACTTCCATCAGGATCGATGCGAATTTAGGGCTAGTGCTATCCAAGACCAGTCTTTATCTACTTTCAACCTGTGATTTACTTGCTTTATTTTTGTTGGGCAGTTTCGGTCTTGTAGTGTGAATGATTTATTTCTTGCTCCCATCAAGATTGAGTGCGTTTTTTCGTTTATTTTCTTGGATTGGGAAGCCATATTGTTTAATAAAGGAAATGGATACTTTATTGGCGTTGGGAGTTCAAGTATTATTCACCGTTCTGCAAAGTATGTCCTTGTCGAAAAAATGAGCTCTACTATTTCCTTTGATGCCCATGTGGTGCTACTTATTTCTTTCTCTTTATTTGTTTGGATAAATTCTACTGATTTGAGGTCACTCATTGTTATTCCTCTTAATTTCGGTATCTCTTCAAACAATCTCAGTATATTTCCGCGATTCAGCGCGTCCAGTTTTCCTCTTGTTTGGAATTCCGGCCTAAATAGTAATTTACAGTCTATTTCTGTGCCTGCCTTTTGGAAATTCTGTTTTTGATAAACTTCTCTATTTCCCACTGTTTGATCAAGTAGAATATATGGTATTTGTCCATATTGTCGTTCCGTTGTTGCTGTTTCTGGTCGACTAGAACCTACCAAAGTCACATCTTTTTGGAAATTCATTAATTCTCGATCTGCTGGTGCGTTACTTATGTTTTGCCCCATCTTATCATTTAGTAAAGTTCCATGTGAATCGTTACATGTTCTTCTTTTTTTTCCTACCGTTATGGTTAGGCGTGTGTTTGTTTCCCTTACTTGATCTACTTGTGTTTCTTGGCTCTGTTCTTTTTCCATTTTGTTCAGACTGTATGATGACTTTCCTACTGTCTGCCATTTAGAACAATTTTGGGCCGATAATTCATCCTCGAGCTTTTGTGTTGATGCGTTTACCTGTATTTTTTGTTGTTCTATGGCCTGACCGTGATCTATTTTTGCTATCTCATTTACTTTATTTATTTTTTTATTCAGTAGTATTATATCAGCTTTTTCCTCGTCCTTTGGTTTTCCTTGTGAAATTGATATTATTTCATTCTGACTTAAACATTTTGAAAGCTCTTCCACTTCTTCTATATTTGTCTCTTTGTTCTTTACATTTTTAACAAACATTTCTTTAAACAGATCATTTGGGGTCACTTTCTTTTTTCGTTCGAAAATGGCAAAGATTTGTTTTCCTTGCTTGGTTTTAATGGCATTTTTCCTTGCCTTCCTTTCCCGTTTGCGCTGTCTTTTAGTTAGGGGTTCTATTGAGCCCGATGACCCCATTGTTTTGTTTTCATCTTGTCCTCTCTTAATTGGTTCATTTTCTTCTGACCCATTTGGGGTTTTTTCATTTCCGACGGGGGGAATTGTTCTATTTTGTTTTCCTGTTTTTATAGTTTCGTCGTTTGAATTATCCCCTTTGTTATTTTTTTATTTAATTTTTTTAATTTTTGGGGAACCTTTATTGTTACTTCAAGCAAATACAAGCATGGGCCTACAACCACCCCGGCCGGCCGCTAATCAAGTCATAAGTACAGCAAATCAATGTGGGAAAATATAGCAGCCCGAAAACCGGGATCTAGCAAGTGTCCAGGATATGACTTGTATTCAAGCGTACTGGCCGAAATTCAGGATCCATAAAGGTTCATTTTACAATAAAGAAAAACTAAGGATCAATGCCATACGTTCATACATGGTCCTACAATAACAAGCATGAAGCAGGAAATCCGCAAATAGTGCAAATACAATTGAAGTATTGGGGGTAAGGTATACGAGTCAGGATAAATGTAAATACAAACCCGTTCCGTAGCAAAGCTGCACCCCACCCCTCAAAACAAAACATTCTGTAGGAAACATGAAAAACGATGACACCAAAAAGGAAGAAAGACAAAAGGGCCATAGAAACAAATAAAGGACAAATTAACAAACCCCATCCCCCTACCCCCCACCCTGCACCCCTGCAGAAGGCCACGGCCTACCCCCCCCAGCAGTGTGCCTGTCGCCCTAAATAAGAGTCCCGAAATATAGAAAAAGAGGAGAAAGAAAAAGGAATAAGAAAGTGGAGAAGGGCCCTCGATCTTGCCACCCGCCCCCCCCCATCCCCGCGCCCAGTAAACATCCTAAAAGCAAGAACAGAATAGCCATGGAAAACATTAATCACCGAGTGTACCACCAATAAAATCCCCGCCGAGTGTCCCCCAAGTCCCCGTCAGCCACAAATAAGTCCACTGGATCTTAGACGGTATCACCCCTGGCCATTTCTATCAGTAGTACCAACATACGTCCACTTATCAATCGGCATACAGAGCGGCGCAGAGGTTCCAAGTGATCCGGACGGACCGGGCCGTGTTATTACTCCATGGGACTTCAGCAACCAAAACCCAGATGAATATGTGTGGCGGAAATCCGTCTGTGTCGGTATCGACCCCGATAACATTCTCAAGTCCGAACACAGTCTCACCATCCAGGGAGAGAGAGTCACACCATCCGGCAAGTGCTGAGACGTCGCCGGGGCAGCCCAAAACATAGATCGGCGTTGTTTCCCCAGCCGCTGATTAGATATGTGCCCCGACGAGTCACTCACATGTACTACAGATCTGTCCAAGGCAATCTCATGAACCGGTTCTTGCAGCGTTTCCACGAACCTAGGCATAGCTGGAGCACTCTTCACTGACATAGAGGCAGGCACGTCGGCACTTCCTTGAGATCGAACTGTGCCCGTGTGGAACGGCGGGACAACAATGGCGGCCATCCTTCTTCCCAGGTCCCGGGCGTTATGGATCAGGGTCGCATGCAGGGCTGTTAGAGCAGCCAGTATATCTTTGGACGTGGGCTCTTTCTCGTGCCGCCAGACCCCTGAACTCTCCCGCACGGCAGCTGTTCTACCTGGATGTGGTCTGCGTAAGAGGGTGCCAGCCGCCATCTTAGCTGCTCCGGCCTCATCCTTCTTCACCTCACCTCGGGACCGGGCCCCACACCAGGGCGCAACCGGATTCACAGCGAGGACCCAGAAAGTCAAGGCAGGCTTCCCAGGGATGAGCCACCAAAGGGCTAAACAAAATCTCTGCCACTCCCCGGGAGCCGCCCGCCGATTCCGGGAGGAAGTCCTTAGTTATGCCCGGACACAACACTGGAAAGGGGGCCAAATATCGTGCACCCCCCTCGACACTGCTTTGCCACGCATCCCCACGAAGCACTCGGCTAGATGGACTGGGTCGTCACTGTCGCCATCGGCCCGCCCAATCTCCGGCGCCCTCCGGCCGACTCCTCACCTCCACCAATGGCCGCTGTTGTCACAGTCGCGGCCGGCTGCTCCTCTCACTCGACACCCCGGTCCCAGCTCCGTGAGGGCCGCAAAACAATCGGGGACATTTCTTCGGGCCTGCCGCACGTAGAAGCCTCAGGAGCAAACGGTCAGTGAAAGTTTTCCTTCGCCTACTTAAATATGCTGTTACGGCTCAGGATAGTTGCCAGGATGTATGCGCGGGGTGAGAGGGCTCACGGAGCCGAGCGTCTATGCGGCCATCTCGGTCGCCAGCTTGGCTCCTCCCCTTTGTTATTTTTTAAGTGTGTTACCGCTAATATTTCTTTCAGAATATCGGGTAATGATGCCAATTTGTCTATTATGTCTCCACAGACACAATTTTGTTCCATTAACTTAGCTTTCCATCGTTTATCATCCTCCTTTTCTTTTGTGAGATACACCGAGATTTTATCCAATTTAGAATTTATTCCCACTATGTGGGTTGCAATTAAGTTCATCAGATCCACCTGAACATCGAGTTTGTTTGATTGAAAATTTAGAGCGTTGATCGCTTGTTGTAAGCTTTTTAAGAAAGCGTCCCCCCAGAGTGCGGACTTTGCTTCAGTTTGTTGCGTCCGTGCCCCTGTGGTTGTGTTAAAGCTGCCTGTGGAGGAAATGGATATTGGGTAATCTTCTTTTATCCCCTCTTTGGCTATGTCGAACTCCTGAATTTTACTGGTCAATTGTCTGATTGGGCTTGATGTAAGTATTTTTGGAGAGGATGTTGTTTCCTGTTTTTCACCCTTTTCATTTGTTTCCAGATTTTCGGATTCTTTCAGTTTTTCATGCCTACGTTGCTCTGGTTCAGCTTCCTTATGTGTGTTATCTTCGAGCATTTTCCGGAGTTCTGCTTCTTCAAAGATTGAGAAGGATTTTGACCAGTCAATTTTTTGTATACTTCTCTGCAATTTTATTTGAGATCCTAATTTACTTTGGTCGATAAGTATTAAACTTTTATCGTCGCTCTCGGTGGGTATTTTGTTTGGTGTTGACATTGCTTGATAAAGAGGTACATGAATTTGTGATGTAGTTTTTACCAACCAATTTTTTATTGATAATTTTTCTTTAGAATGGGTGCCCAGACTTATTTCTGATTCATTTCTCTTTTTGCGTTTTTTGCTTGATGAGGTTATATGTAGTGGATTTATTGGGCTTTCTAGGATTTTTGCTTCTTCACTTATGGTGTGAATTGCTGCCATTTGATCTTTTGAAAAGTGAAAATTGTGCTTAAGTTTTTCCTCCCCAAACTTAAAAGGGACTGGTACCAGATTTGTTTGTTCTTTACTGAGCAATTCTTCTGACTTGCTTTTGTTTCCTTGTTTGTTTCTTTCCTTTTCCGTCAGCCTTCTTTTTATTTTCTGTATTGGAGTTTGTCGGATTTTTCCTGACCGCATAATCCAATAACTGATATTCTCTCCGGTGGACTGTTTCAGTTCGTTTTTAGGATCTTACTTTGTTTGTTCGCAAGTATGGGTGTGTCTAAATTATCCCACTTGTTTTTGGACTGTTTTTATTATCTTCTGAGGGCTCCTATCTTATTCCGCGCCGTATGTTTTTTCACTCTGACTTTCCAACACTTGATTTCTCTGATCTGCTCTGGATTGCTAATTTACTGATTTACAAGCAGCTTTGATATCTCAGCGCGGTTCACCGCTTATACGCCTGGATGCACGTGGTACAGTTTTCCAGCTTATCTTCCTGGGGTCCTGGGATCCTTGGGTACAAATTTACTCATTACGTAGAAATGATGTTGTCTCCAGACGACCACCAGCCACCTTTAATCTCCCTCACTTCTACCTCACTTCTGTCTCACACTTGCACTGGCATTCCCAAACCTCCCAAGCCTGTCTGCCCCTTGAGGAACAGCTGCCGTCGGGGAGAGAGCGGGAAAAGAACGGAGGGTGCTAGGAAGAGTGACTGTATAGTGGCTCTTCTTAATGGAGATGAGTTAGGACGAGTAAGGCAATATCGAATGTATCTGAGGTTGCCTTAACTGAGGTTGCATGTGGTGGTTTAGTATGCCCTCAGGGTGTCTTGGCTGGATATTTGGCTGGATGTTTGGCGAGTGGGTGTCTTTTGAGGGGAGTCTTTGGGAGTCTTTGGGAGACTTTGGGAGAGTTTAGGAGTTTTATGCTCGTTTAAGTTTTTACTGATAGCACGCTTTCCACAGATTATCCCCCTCCCCTCCTCCTGCTCAACTCCTTGAGTCCGAGTTCCACTCCCCGCTCCCCCTTGCTCCATTCCGCCCCTACCTCTTTTCTTTAATTTACTTTAAATTTCCTTTGAATTTCTCAGTTCCCGGGGTGAAAAGGGGCTAGTACTCACAGATCCTGGGTCAAGATTTTCAGCCTTTCTGCTCGCTCCTTACTCCTTGCTCCTCGCTGATTCCAGGGGTCCTGGAGGCTGCCACTGTACTGATCCTGTGGTAACTCCTCCACCGCCTGAAAACTCTTTATTTACGAACAGACTCAGGCTCAGGCTTGGGCTCTCTCACATCTCTCACGCTGAACCTGGAGCTTAGGGTCAGGCTTAGGGTCAGGCTGCCATCTCCCGCACGGCTCCCGAATTTTTAGAGCCTTAGCCCTGCCTTTAGCCTGTGGCTCCTGCTGCTTCTGACTCCTTATCTTTTCCTTTTCTTCACACGCTTCAGCTCCCAACTGCAACTTGTTTCACATCGTTGGAGAACTGTTGGCGCTGTGGGAGCACCATCACCCAAGCATGGAAGCCAGAACAGGATTGTCATTGAAGAAGCAGCAAGAAACCTCCGATCACTTCAGGAGTGTGATGGTGAGGCAGAGAGCCTGCACCCGCCAAGTGCAATCACTGACTCACCTGACTGGAGCGGCTGTGAGCTCACACAGACGGGGCTCACTCCAGAACTCTGAACGCTTCTCCTCTGCCTGTACGGGTAAGACTTATTTCAGGCCTAACTCCCCCGCGACACTACCTGACTTTTATCGCCATGCAGAAGTTCTTAAACAGAAATTTAAGGCGAGGGGGTATCCTAACAAACTAATAAAGAACTTGTTAAAGAGAGCAAGATTCTATAACAGAGATTGCCTGCTAGAAAGTAATAAGGAAAAGAAGAATGCAGCTAAAAACAGAATAGTATTTGTTAGGCAGTTATCTAATATCAGTAACCAAATAAAAAACATAGTAAACCGTAACTGGAGACTCCTTAATTATAGTATGGAGATGCAACTAGAGAACCCCCTTTTCTCGTTCAGGAGAAATAAAACAATTAGGAATGCTGTGGTACAAACATACAAACCAGTTGCAACAACCCAGAGAACCATCACGGGAACTGTGGCCACTGGTAACAACAAGTGCGGCACTTGCTCAGTCTGTCCGCAGTGTGTGTTATGCAAAGAGATCAACTTTGCAGGCAAAACGTTGACTGCGACTACCGTGAATAACTGCCGCATCAAAAACGTAATTTATCTCCTGATCTGCCCTTGCGGGTTGGGTTACGTGGGGGAGACCAGTAGAGAACTTCATATCCGAAATACTAGAACACAGGTCGCAATCAAAACGGGAAAGAAAACGCCCCTTTGATGGAACACTTTAAAACGAAACAACATGACTGCAACGAATTTAGGTGGTTTATCTTAGAAAAAGTAATGATCAATAGACGAGGGGGAGATCTGGATCAGAGGAGGAAAAAACGTGAACAATGGTTCATGTGCTTCCTTGGCACTGTGGATAAAGGATTGAATACTAAAGAGGACTGGATCAGAATTATATCCTCCTAGACTCTAGAGGATCAGTAAAAATAGCATAGAGTCATGCAATAGTCCCTTTCTCTGCCCACAGGCCCAAATAGGCAGTAAAAGGTAGAGATGAGCGGAAATCATGCTTCACCCAATAGAAGAACGATATCGAGTTTATTGTGAGTAGATTTATTACCCATGAGATGACACGTAGGACTCTGTTATTTTACTCTATATAGAACGACAGTACCAACGGTGCGAATAAGAGCCATTGCACCAAGCTATTGAAAAGAGTACAGTAAGTTGACAAAAAGCCAGATTTCTGTTTCGGCTGTCTATAATTCATATTTCTTT
>NW_028245958.1:0-17500 GCF_964263255.1 Lissotriton vulgaris
CTAGGGTAAAGAGGCTTTCAGAGAACCAGCAAATAGCAATAACCCCTCTCGTGAAGAAGTACAAACATTCAAACAGGAACTCAAATACATCAAGGGGAATTTCCCTGCACCTTCCATCATTGTGAAGACTGTAAGAAAGAGAAACTGTCCCCTACATCAATGGGGCCACCACCAGAGAAGGATAACAGATGACTGGAACTGGTGGGAAGATAGAGAGAGGCAGCTACACAATGGAGAATAGCCAACTCCAATGTGCTCCTTAATCGCTCAGGGTACCAGCAGTCTCAGAAGATCAGAGGGCTGATGCAACACCTCCCAGAGGAGCTCCCCAAGAGAGCCGTGGATGTAGTCCTGGAGGGTAAAAACATCACCAACTCCTGCCTCAAAGCTTATTGTAATTGTCAGAAGCTGCCTTGTCGTCTTATGGGAAGAAGAACGAGTACAGCATTCAGGTACAATACTGCGATTTACGGGACCACTACCAGTGCCATAAGGGCGGTTCAGGAGTTCAAAAGTGTCCAGTGCCATATGGTCGGTCTTTGCGTAGAGAGGCTTCAGGCTTGGACTGGGAGGCTAGTCGGGCTGAACCAACAAGGGGCTCAAGCCTTGCAGTGTTTGGGGAATTTGGGGACACATTTGAACCTCTTGTTCACGAGCCAGGGGTAAATGTAAAATTAAATTGATACTTGTATAGCGCACTACTTGGTGCGTAGGTGTCTTTAGGAGTCTGGTTTCCCTTACCTTGGAGCAGTCGCGGGTAGAGCTGGCCTGCGAACAGAGGCTGCAGGCACTTCTGTAAGAAAGTTATCTTTTTGCATTGTTGCCCCCACTTTTTGCTAAACTGCTTATGTGCTTTGACGGAGTGTGCTCTGGGTTCCTACCAAACAGGTACCCAGGGCCTATGTTCTTTCCCTAAAATGCATTAAAAACAAAAGCTAATTTGCGCTCTGGCCACACGTCAGTCCCTTGTAAATGGTACCACAAGTACCAAAGGCACTGTGGCCAGGGACGGGCTCGAAGGGCTGCAGCACTTATTGTGACACCCTTAGAGGGCCTCTACCTTTACACCCGTCACTGCCTTTGCAGGCTGTGTGTTTTGGTGCACACAGCCTGTCTTTAGAGGCGACGTGGCCACATCCCTGTGTGCCATGCCTACAGCCCACTGCCCTAGGTCAGCCACCCCTCTATCTGGGTGCACATACAAGTGGTGAGGGTACGTGCATGAGCCCCTGTACCCCTTCAGTGTCTACGCCAATTGGTTTAGACATTGTAAGTGCAGTAATGCCATTAAGAGTATATGGTACTTGGGAGTCATTACAATCTCCACAGCACCATAATGGCTTTACTGAAAACTGGGAAATATGGTATCAAACTTCTCTGGTCATTAAACCCACGCTGATGCCAGTGTGTGATTGAAGGAAAAATGCACACAGAGGGAATCTTAGAGATGCCCCCTGAAAAATGACCTAACACTAGTGTCCATGCTGAGTGGCTGCTCGCCAGCTGCCACCACCAGACATGTTTATGGACCGCTGGGTGAAGAGCCTGCTGCTCTCGGGGGTCTGAAACCATGCACATCCTGGGAAAAGGTGCCAAGCCTCCTACCCCAGGATGGACAGTCCACCAAGGCGAAGCTTCAAAGGCTTGCCGCCTTTGTGAGCTTCCCCTAGCGTTTTGCAGCTTCCAGCAACTGGCCCCCACTTGTTCTGACCCCCACTTAAGGCGGGCGAATAGTCGGGAAAACCAATTGAGGAAGGGAGGTGTGCCCATCTTTGCCAACCCCACCCCTCAGGCGGGGTAAGCGAGGTGAAGCACAACTCAGTTCCCGTCATCTTGCAGATGGGGGGGGACCCAGCCAACCAGTGTGAGGCATATGCACGCCTCCCACTTGAGGGTGGCATAATAGGGGCTGTACCCACCCCAAGGAAGGGACCCATTGGTCCCAACCTTTAACTGTCTGTAACACCTCTAAATCTAATATTTAGTGGCACCCCTGAACCTTCTCTGCAGACAAGAACCAACTAAGAAAAGAAGGACCAAAGAAGCCATGCTAAAGCGAAGAAGAGGATGCCCACTGACTTGGCCCCAGCCATAGTGGCCTGTCCCCACCTCGAACCTGCAGAATCTAACCAGGTGTGTCCTTCAGCCAGCAATCTCCAGAACCCCGACCACCTGCCCTACCTTCCACAGAAAAGACTGTCTTCCGGGAGCACTGGATTTGCTTACTCACTCTTGCTCTGACCAAATCCGCAAGTCTGCACCACTCTGTTCCCGATGCCCACGGCCCGAGTTTGAGTGGCCCAACACCACAAGAAGGTCTCCCCAGCGATCCTGACCTGAGACCTGGTGATCTCTGACCTGCCTCGAATCTCCCAGTGAAGTCTGCAACCTTTCTGGAGGATCCCCCTCACCGGCTCTGGTAAGGAATACCAGACTCCTAAAGACTCCTCTGCACCAGAAGTCCTATGGCCTTGGGTGGCACAACAGACAGTGTCCCATCATCCCAACTCCCCTCTCCAACCAGTTGTCACCTCCAGAAGATCTCCGTCCTGAGCCTGCAGTCTTTGTTGAAACAGGAGAATCCCCATTGAAATCAACTGAGCAGCCAACGCCAATCCAGCACCCTACACCTAGCCACAGCTGCGGGTGCGCTTTGAGTGCTCAAACGGATCCCACTTAGCCCTGAAGTAAACCCAAAGAGCTTTGCTCCCACAGCCTTGTGGCCTGCTCATGAGCTGCCACCAACCGGAGGCCCCCTAACCCCCATTGGATAACCTTGGCCTCCGCACTCTGCACCCTGGCCGCCCTAGTGCCCCTAAGGGTGTTTTGAGAGTACATCTTTGACCCGGGGGGGGGGGGGGGGGGGGGGGGGGGGGGGGGGAGAGGTGTTAGAGACGACCCCGGTTCCAACCCCAGAATACCAACTCCCACAACAAACTACTTACCTGTTAACCTATAACTTCATTTCTCTCCATAGGAATACATTGACGGTTTTTCCTTAGTGTGGAGTTGATTTTGTATTTAACTTTGAAAACTGCAAAGAACTAAAAATTGCTTACTTACCTTTTCTCTAGGAAATGTCCCAGTTTGAAATCTAGGTATATCACACTGAGTAGATAAAGTAATCCAGAAAGTAATCTGCAAAGTAATTATAACAGTAATTTCCACTGTATTGAAAATTTACCAACCTGTAAAAAAATCTTTTTCATTCAGCTTGCTTCTATTGTTCAACCTGCCTTGAATATTATCAAATACACTTGCTTGTGCCGGCCTTGCTTGGTTCTAGAAAATAAATACAACTAGATGGAGTAGTTTCTATCCTGTAACTCCAGTTCTGTAGTAGGGGTATCTCGGTTATTGTCATAATCTAGTGAATAGTCCCGTTCATGAGCGTGGACCCCGGAGCAATCAAAAATAATCTCTTAAGCTGTCTAAAAATGCAGACCTGCAAAGACACTTAAGAGAGAATTTAAGATATATAATGCAGCCTATATCCACAGGCTACACTGTCTAGCACTTCAACTAGACATTCCACATTCCACCAAAACCACAACCAGCCCAGCTTGCCAAGTTTTCTTCACCTTTTACCAGTGAAGCCTAGGGAATGATAGAGAGGAAGGGGAGGACAGACAAGCCCCATAGGCTGCTATTATGTGGCTCAAAAAGGGATACAGTGCCTTTAAGAGAACTTTCTAAAAGTTTCTCAGTATCCCAGAATGCCCTGCAGGTCCCATTTACTTTCAGTTCTTTTTGAAGGCGTATAACGCCAGACCTGTAGCATTCCGAACAAAAACATCTGACTCCACCGGGGAGGAGGGAGGGCGCTTATGACTAGAACAGAGATACCCCTACTACAGAACTGGAGTTACAAGACAGAAACTACTCCTTCTGTAGTAGGGGATCTCTGTGTATAAGGTTAATCAGAAAGGGCCACCTCACAATGGGTGGATGTGTATCCAGGTGTCATTGGAATACAACATCTTTGTTAAAATACCCCTCACACACCAAAAGGGCCCTTGGTGTCATGCTTCATCATCGGGGTCTTCCCGTCCCGCTGCGGGGCGGAGCAGTGCTGCGACAAGCGGATACGCTGGAGCACCTTTTAGATGGAGGTGCTATGTGTTGGGAGTGAGTGTCAGTGGGGTCAGGGGTGATATCTGGTGTGAGTTAAAAAATACCTGGCCTAGTGGAAAAAATAATTTTATTAAACACTGGCTGGTATTATTAAAAAGAAAAAGTGAAACGGAGAGATAGAGCAGGTTAATGGGCTCTCTCTCCTAAGTGGGTCAACATGTTTCGAGGCACGGGGCCTCTTCGTCAGGACCTAGGGGAGATTGTGAAGTCTTCGGCGACCTCTACGGCGGTCTCGCCAGTCCCCTCGATGCTGACCGTCGATGTAGCCTCGACCCATATCCCTGGGGAGAAGGGGAGCAGATCGCCGTCATGCCTATCGACGCCGTGGTCGATGGTATCAACTGAGAAGGTCGACTCTTTCTGGCCTTCTTGACGCTGGGGAGACCCCCCAGAGGCCTCAGCATGGACAGAGGAAGCAGATCCAGCCTGCCCAGACCCACCTTGACTCTGCAGCCTTCTTTCTTCCAGTCCTTGGAGCCTGATCTTCTTTCTGTCTCTCGGGGTCCTGGAGGAGAAGGTCTGG
Organism: Lissotriton vulgaris; assembly: GCF_964263255.1. Taxonomy (NCBI): domain Eukaryota; kingdom Metazoa; phylum Chordata; class Amphibia; order Caudata; family Salamandridae; genus Lissotriton; species Lissotriton vulgaris. Next base: position 4,658 of record NW_028245958.1, read on the forward strand.
CAAATATCACACTTCTCAGGGAGATGAGTAGAAGGAAGGCACAGGATACACACGGAGTGTGGGTCTGACTTAGCCTTCTTCCTCGAGCACTCCGGGCATTTATCAAATAATGCAGGCATTTTTGATAAAAAGAACTGCACAGAACACTAGAAGAGGAAGAGGACACCAAAATATGTTGAGTGTAAACACACACACTTGAAAAGTGCAAGAAATTCTATAATAAACCCAAAAAGGGAGAGCTCAATGCTCCAGGGTCCTGCTAGCAGGAGCCGGAAAAAAAGAACAAAGTAAATGGGACCTGCAGAGCATTCTGGGATACTGAGAAAGTTCTAGAAAGTTTTCTTAAGGGCACGGTATCCCTTTTTGAGCCACATAATTGCAGCCTATGGGGCTTGTCTGTTCTCCCCTTCCTCTCTATCATTCCTGAGGCTTTACTGGTAAAAGGGGAAGTTTTCTCTGTGAAGAAAACTTGGCGGGCTGGTTGTGGTTTTGGTGGAATGTCTAGTTGAAGTGCTGGACAGTGTAGCCTGCGGATATAGGCTGCATTATGTCTTTAAATTCTCTCTTAAGTGTCTTTGCAGGTCTGATTTTTAGACAACTTAAGAGATTATTTTTGATTGCTCCGGGGTCCACGCTCATGAGCGGGACTATTCACTAGATTATGACTATACACAAAGATCCCCCTACTACAGAAATTTTTATACAAATCAAATTGATCAGAGTTCAGTCGTTGTGTGTGTGACATCATTTGTGATTGGTACAACAAATCCTTAACACTATCCTCTGATAAAGCCTTCCTGCTCGCCCACACTACCACAAATAGATAGTAAGGTGCTATCTTACATTACCTCTGCCTACCTTTGGGGTTCCACTGGACTCTGTGCACACTATGCCTCATTTTAGTATAGTATATACAGAGCCGGCTTCCTACATTGCTGGATCAGCGGTAAGATATACAACTTTGCATTTGTTGGACTAACTTGGTTACCACCTGATCACATGACAAAACTCTTAACTTACTAAGTCTTGTTAGGGCCTTGGTTAAGTCCCTTTCGAATTTTAGAAAAATAAAAGCTGACTTTAGGTGTAAGAGTGGTTTGAATTTTTTTGTTACGTCTCTGAACAAGAACCCAGCTGTTAGTGAAGATAACCACTATGGCATAGAGCCCCAGGTTGAGGAGCTCAACCTCACCCCTTATCTCCACTTGGAATTTAGGGAGCTAAGGTCTCTAAGCAAACACAAAAATAGTCATTGGGTCCCATCTCTCCAAACCAAAGCTCCAGGAGCTGTTGACAGGGTATGCTCCCCAGCACTTCTTAGGGAGAGAAGGGTCCCAGTGGCCCTGACTCCAAGAGTAAACACCTCGGCACCTAGAGGCCACACAGATGGATCAGGTGTTATTGAGGACCGCCTCAATGAAGAGTACAACCTTTTAGTAAGGTTGACCAAAATATTGTATCTCGAGACCAGACTCCCTGTTCTGGATAAAGAGAGCAGAGATGGGCTTAGCTCCCATCAATGGTGGCAGCAATTTACTAATCTGAAAGAAACGCATAGTGATAGATTGCTTACTTTAGAATTACCCCCAGATGTTGGACTGGATCCGGAAAGTTTTCGTGAGCAGCACCCCTGCGCGGCTGGACATCCTCGTGCGGCTCCGTGTCCGTCGCTGGAGTCTTCGTCGCCGAGATGACGTCGCGGGTGCTAATCAGATGCCGCCTACGTGCACCGACGTCAGTTCTTTTTTTTGCCGCTCCAGCAAGCACTGATCCGGGGGAAGAGCACGAACCCCCAGTCAATTTTTGACTCACTTTTTTTACGCCTGTGTCTCCATTCTTAGGTCTTGCCTAGGCAGCGCGCATGCGATGTTCTAGGGGATGACCTTTAAAAATTGGTCTGCTCCATTTAAAGCACTCGTGCTTATGCTGGCATCCACCTTGTGGGAGCGAGCAGCGGCGCACGTGCTAATTGAAAACACTTTGCCTGGGCGCCAGCTGCTCGCTCTCGTGGGTGCTAGCAGAAGCACGAGTGCTTGAGTAGTGACTCTTTACTGGGAAGCAATCACTCTTTATAAAGTGCGTGGTAAAAAAAGGTTGGGAATCTCACTCACTCTCGTCATTGCAAAAATAATATTTCTAGAAACAAATACCTTTCCCATCATTGCTGACGGTGTACTTGGAAACAATCACTTAATATATCGCCTGGTCAAAAGGGTCGGGAATCTTACTCGCTCTCATTGCTGAAGCCTTAACGACAAACGTTCACATTTTATAAAGCGCTTGCGCAGTAAAGTGTCCTTCGCACGCAAGCGCCTTGAGAGACTGCACATGCTTTTTTTTCTTGCCCTGCCCCTTCTGCGCTCCAGGCCTCAGTTTTGTCCTGGGCTCTTATTGGTCCTGTAAACTGGTGCGGTCTTTGCCTCCTGGACTGCCGGTACCTCCTTGACCAGCTAGCAAGATGTAGTCGTCCACAGCTACCTCGAAGGAGCAAGTGAGAATCCACTGCAGGAAGCTTGTGGGGTTCAGAATAGGGTAGTGTGGTGGGTCAAGGTGTGAATAGCAGTTGAATAGATAAACGGATAGAGAGCTGACCTTAATTTCCCTTTCAGTGTATGTGTGTGTGTATATATATATATATATATATATATCACCCTCTACAGAAAAGAAACTGCTGGCAATTCGACACTCTTTGCCAGCAGTAGCCATCCACCCCAGCTAAAAAACAGCATTCCCTACGGAGAATTATGAAGACTCCGGAGGAACTGCTCAAAAGACTCTGATTTTGAGACGGCTGCCTCAGAATGTCTAGCGCGATTTTCCTTTAGGGGATATGGTGCAACACTACTGAAAAACACACTTAAGAAGGTTAGAAAGGTACAAAGGACATCACTCTTGGCCACAGATAATCTAACTGTGGGCAGAGACAAAAAAGCCACCAATAATTAAGGAAAATTTAGACTGATCACCCCTTACTCATCGGGTGCTAAGGACCTAAGAACTATGCTTAATAAAAACTGGCACATACTGAAGACTGACAGCATACTTAAGGAGGACCTACCGGCACATCCTTTAATAACGTTTAGCAGAGCCAGATCATTAGGTGACATGTTGGTCTCCAGCCATCTGGAGAAACCGTCTCCAAAAACAAATACCTTGAAACAACTGTCGGGGTTCTTTCCTTGCGGGCGCTGCAAGGCCTGTACTGGTAGCAGAAGAGCGCTATCGTACAGTATACCTGATACTGGTAACATAGTGCCCATCAAGCAGTTTATAACGTGTAGTTCCCAGTTTGTAGTGTACTGCTTGCTCTGCCCGTGTGGCTTACGCTACATCGGCAGCACAATCAAAGAACTCAAACTGAGGATTCTGGAACATCTCCAGGCAATTGAGAAAGTAGACCTCGCATATCCGGTTGCCCGGCACTTTGCCGAGGAACATGGCAAAGATCGTACCAAACTCCAATTCTTTGGATTGGATGTTGTTCCACCCAATATACGAGGAGGTGATCGGCTTAGAAGACTCCGTAGGTTGGAATCGAGATATATTGTAGACCTTTCCACTAAACACCCGAGAGGACTCAATAGTGGAGAGGAACTGTCATGCCATTTAGGCAAATGAAATCATAACTATTGTAGGCTCTCCGGAGAATGCTCTGTGTGATGCTGTCTCTTAAGAACAATGAATTGTATGATTGCCTTTTTTAAATCTTGCATTTCTCTTTACTTAGTTTGGAATTTTCGAGGGTAGTTCCCTGCACTAATTTACCATCTGTGCAGTAATTGCAGGGTTCTGGACATGTACATATGTATATACAGACAGTCTGGAATCAAGAGAAAGTGATTGTTTACTAATCATTTCCATCATGGACAAAGAATAAGAATGATGATGCTAAATGAGTACGCACTATCTTCTTTGCAAGATGATTTGGGAATTCACTTACTGATCAGATGGAAATCATTTATATAACATATCTTTTATAATACATTTGGTCATTAAGATGTTATCTGTTGATAAGCTTGATGAATTTTGAGAACTTTTGATAATCCTGACAACTTCTACAATTCTGAAATTCTGTGATACATATCTGAAAGAAACACGTTCGTATTAGATTCCTTACCTTAGAATATCCCCAGGCGTCAGTCTGGATCCGGAAACTTTTGCGTAGCAGTACCCCTGCGCGTCGGTAGGCGTCGTCTGCAGGCGTCCCCTGCGGCTCCGCGTCCGTCGTTGGCGTCGTGCGCCGTGATGACGTCGCTGGAGTATATAGACGACGCCGCCTCCGCGCGGTGATGTCAGTTCTTCTTTTTTCCGCGCCAGTTAGCGCAGATCCGAAGACCAGTACTCCGGTCTTTTGACCAAGTTTTTTTGATCTCTTGAACCTTCTACGGTGCCGGTAGGATGCCCGGTTTTAAGAACTGTGACCGGACGATGTCGGTCATGGATCATCACCGACTCTGCCTCCGGTGCCTGGGCCCCGACCACGACGTGGACGCCTGCGTCGATTGCCGGGCCTTGACGAATAAAGCTAGGCGGGAGCGGTCACGCAAGCTGCTCAAGCTCCGGGTGTCGGTCCCGGTCCGGTCGGAGGTCAAGGGAGCGCTCAAGGGAGCGGTCGCGGAGCCGTCACGGGCGCTCCGGGAGTCGTCACCATTCATCTGGTTCCTCTTGTAGAATGCACAAAAAGTCGGGCGTCGTCATCGTACCCCCTGACGCGCGCGCGATGCGGCCGGGGGTTCGGGCGGCTCCGCGTGAGTCGCCGACACGGCCTGCTCCATACCCTGCGGTCCCTGGGCAAGCCGCGTCGCCCGAGGAGATAGAGGCTTTCCTCGTGGCCATGAGGGCTCTTTCTCCTCCGGCGGGTCCCGCAGCGCCTTGGGGCCCGGTGAACCCGCCTGGGGGCCCTAGCGGCTCGGCTGACCCTGCCTCGACGCCGTCGGGTGCTTCGGCACCGGCGCCGCCGACGGCTCCGATCCCGGCGCCGCAGGGGCCCTCGGGGTCGAACGGCCTCTCCGGCGCCGATTCCATCGGGGCAACCCCTGGCGCCAGCTCCGGGCGGCGGCGTCCCCATTCCCTCTCCGAATCCGGACGCGGACCGGCGTCGTTCGACGCCCGGCTCGACGCCGATGGGGCCTGTGAACCCCGAGGAGCCGGTCTACATTGTTGACTCAGAGTATGGTGAGGATGTAGAATACGGAGAGGGGTGGGAGGGGTCTGAGGACCCTCTGACACACGAGTGTCAGTACGACATGGACTGGACAGGTGACTTGGGTGACGCCAGTGGTCTGGATGACTCTCCCAACCCTGGCTTCGTCTCTCCTCCTACCGTGGCTACGGAGGAGGGGGCTGCCTACTCAGTGGTGTTGATGAGGGCTGCCAAGGCCTTAAACCTTGTGCTCCCCGTCGCGGCCGTGAGGACTAACATCCTCACTGAGGTACTCAAACCGCAGTCATGCCCACAGGAGCCACTGCTGCTGTTCAACGAGGCCTTAACGGACGTTCTTTTGGGCACGTGGTCCAGGCCCGCTTCAGGTTCGCCTGTTGATAGGAACGTGGCCAGACGCCACCGTCCGTGTTCGGACGACCCCAAGTTTCTGTCCACCCACCCCACCCCTGAGTCTGGTGATCCAGGCCTCCACCCCCCAGACCGCATTCCCGTCGGCCCCGCCCGACAGGGAATCAAAGAGGTACGACCAGTATGGCAAAAAGGTCTTCTCGTCCCTGAGTCCGGGACTGCAGTCTTGCAACACTGCGTGCCTCTTGGGCCGCTACACCCACTCTCTGTGGGATACGGTCGCGGACCTGCTGCCTGAATGCCCGCCGGAGGTACGGGCTAAGCTCGGCAAGGCTATGATTGAAGGCTGAGACGCAGCAAGATACTCCATCAGGCGTGGTCTTGATACGACCGACTCGCTAGGGCAGAGCGATGTCAACGACCGTGGCGATTCGTCGCCACGCCTGGCTGAGATCCGCCAACTTCTCGGCTGATGTCCAGAATGCCTTAATGGACATGCCGTTTGATGGCAGTCGCCTGTTTGGCGACAAAGCAGACCACGCGCTGGAGCGCTTCAAGGACTCCAGGGTCACGGCCAAGTCCTTAGGTCTCTCGACCCAGCGCCAGCAAACGGGTTCGTTTCGCTCCTTTCGTGGCCAAGGAAGGGGCGGTCCCACGCGTGCTGCCAGCCACGCACCGCAAAAGACTTGCGGCCGTGGAAACCGCCGTGGTGGCGGTCAGGGACAGCGGCAAGGTCAGGCCACACCTCCCCCCGCAGCATCTGCCACTAAATCCTCCTAGTCCGAGCTTTCAGGCCCATGTGACACCGGTGGGAGGCAGGGTTCGCCATCACCTCTCCCACTGGCGCACAATAAAATCGGACAGGTGGGTGCTGCAGCTCGTCCGAAGGGGCTACTCCCTCCCCTTCGAGACAACTCCTCCAGCCATGCCACCGCAGAACCACCGTGTGTCGGGGGACCACTTGGCACTTCTGAGGGAGGAAGTTACAGCCCTCTTGGCCAAGGGGGCCATCGAGCGCGTTCCTGGGCCAGAAGTAGGACGTGGTTGCTATTCGCACAAGTTACTACTTGTGTAACGATATATCTGTAAGAGACATTAGTTAGTGATAGATTCCTTACCTTAGAATATCCCCAGGCGTCAGACTGGATCCGGAAATTTTTGCGTAGCAATACCCCTGCGCGCTGGTAGGCGTCGTCTGCGGCTCCGCGTCCGTTGTCGGCGTCGTGAGCGCCGGGATGACGTCATCGGAGTATATAGACGGCGCCCATGCACGCTGACGTCAGTTCTGATAACACAGCTTTTCCGTGCCAGATACGCAGAGCCATGATAGAACTAACACTGGTGCCATGAAACTAGGGCCCTGAAAGGGGATGACCTTAACCCTAAATATCGGTTCGCAGAACGGGGAGGATGGGAGGGCGGTAAGGAATCTATCACTAACTAATGTCTCTTACAGATATATCGTTACACAAGTAGTAACTTGTGCATCTGAAAGAGACACGTTAGTGATAGATTCCTTACCTTAGAATAGATACCCCAGCAATACCAACCCCGGTGGTGGGTCTGCGAACCAATATCACACCAGAAAGTCCTGGAGGACGGAACGGCCAAAGAAGCCATCCCTCCGGACTTGACTGTCCAGGCAGTAGTGTCTTGCGAACGTGTGCAGCGAGGCCCACGTGGCTGCCTGACAGATGTCCTGCAGGGGGACACCGCGGCCCAGGGCAGTTGTCGTTGCCGTGGCCCGAGTGGAGTGAGCCCGCAATCCAGCCGGGGGCTCCTTCCTCGCCATAGAGTAGCACGCTTGAATACACAAGATGATCCATCTAGAGATGGTCCTCTTGTGCACAGCCTTTCCCTTTTTCGCGCCCACGTAACCAACGAAGAGTTGGTCATCCACCCGGAATTGGCGTGTGCGATCTAGGTAGTAGGAGAGCGCACGTTTTGGATCCAGACGGTGGAGCCTCTCCTCCTCTTTCAAGGGATGCGGAGGCGGAAAGAAGGTTGGCAAAGTGATGGACTGCCCGATGTGGAAGGCCGTGACAACCTTGGGCAGAAAGGAAGGCCGTGTACGTAACACCACCTTATCGGGATGAACAGACAGGAAGGGTGGAGAAGAAGAAAGAGCCTGGAGCTCACTCACCCTCCTGGCAGAGGTGATGGCAACCAGGAATGCCGTCTTCAGAATAAGGAGACGAAGAGGGCAGTTATGAAGTGGCTCAAAAGGAGCACACATCAGATAGGTGAGAACCAGATTCAAGTCCCACTGGGGCATCACGAAGGGAACAGGAGGAAACATGTGCGTGATGCCCTTCAGAAATCTACTTACAATAGGGGACTTGAATAAAGAGGGCTGATCTGGTAGCCTCAAGAAGGCTGAAAGAGCAGAAAGGTACCCTTTAAGAGTGCCCAGAGCAGAGCCCTGCTGGGCAAGGGAAAGAAGAAAGAGCAGCACTTCCGAAAGGGGTGCAGAGAGGGGATCCACAGCCTTTGCTGCGCACCATGCCACAAATCTGTTCCACCGGCAGGCGTATACCGACTTAGTGGAGGGACGCCTGGCTGCCAGAATGATGTCACAGACTTCGGGAGGCAAGTCAAATGGCCTCAACTGCCGCCGCTCAATCTCCAAGCTTGTAGGTGGAGACTGGACAGGTTCGGGTGCAGGACCGTCCCCTGCTGCTGCGACAGAAGGTCCTCCCGAAGAGGCAGACGAATCGGGGGATCGACTGACATGCTGAGTAGCTCGGGATACCAGTATCTTCGTGCCCAGTCCGGAGCCACAAGGACGACCTGGGCCCGGTCGCGCCTGATCTTCTTCAGCACTCTGGGCAGAAGTGGTATAGGCGGAAAGGCGTACAACAGACCGCAGCTCCACTCGCGACGAAAAGCGTCTCCGAGCGAGTGCCGCCTTGGAAACTCCAACGCGCAGAACTGCTGACATTGCGCGTTCTCTTCTGTGGCGAATAGATCTAACCAAGGCTCTCCCCACTGTCGAAAGAGACCTTGCGCCACGTCCGAGTTCAGACGCCATTCGTGATCCATCATGCACCGGCGGCTGAGTTCGTCCGCCCTGGCATTCAGAGAGCCTGCCAGGTGTTGAACCACCAGGGTCACGCCCTGATGTTCCAGCCACTGCCAGAGGCGCAGAGCCTCCTGGCAAAGGGTCCACGACCCCACACCGCCCTGTTTGTTGCAGTACCACATGGCGGTGGTGTTGTCGGTGAACACTTGCACCACGCTTCCCCTGACAGAGGGGAGGAATGCCTTCAGTGCAAGACGAATCGCCCGCAGCTCCAGAAGGTTGATGTGGAGCCGGGACTCCGCCGGAGACCAGAGGCCTCTGATCTCCGCCTCTCCCATGTGGCCTCCCCAGCCCTGGAGGGACGCGTCCGTCACAACTACGTGCTCCGGCTGGGGTAGGGAGAGGGGTCTGCCACTGACCCAATCGCGGTCCGTGAGCCACCACTGCAGTTGCTTCGCAGCGCCCTCCGAGATCAGGACATGATCGGACAGGTTGCCCTGATGCTGGGCCCACTGAAACTTCAGGTCCCACTGCAGAGCCCGCATCCGCCACCTGGCGTGACGCACCAGAAGGATGCAGGAGGCCATCAGTCCCAGAAGCCGCAGCGTCAACCTGACCGAGACTCGGGATAACGGTCTGAAGACAGGAATCAGAGCCTGAATATCCCGAACCCGCTGCTCGGGTGGGTAAACCCGAAACTGCGCCGAGTCGAGAACCGCTCTGATGAAAAGGAGCTTCTGAGAGGGACACAGGTGCGACTTCGGCACATTGATGGAGAACCCCAGCAAGTGCAGGAGGTCGGCCGTAGTCTGGAGGTGGCTGACGACTGTCTGGGGCGAGCCCGCCTTCAACAACCAGTCGTCGAGGTAGGGGAAGACTGATATCCCCTGCCTGCGCAGATGGGCTGCGACCACCGCCATCACCTTCGTGAACACCCGTGGGGCGCTGGTAAGACCGAAGGGGAGCACGGTAAACTGAAAGTGCTCTAGGCCTACCGTGAACCGCAGGTAACGCCGGTGGGCCGGCAGGACGGGGATGTGGAAATAGGCGTCCTGCAAGTCCAACGCTACCATCCAGTCTCCTGGGTCCAGGGCAGCCAGGACCTGAGCCAAAGTGAGCATCTTGAACTTCTCCGTCCGGAGGAAGCCGTTGACGTTCCGCAGATCCAAGATAGGGCGTAGGCCCCCTTTGCCCTTCTTGGGTACCAGAAAGTAGTGGGAGTAACAACCACGTCCTACTTCTGGCCCAGGAACGCGCTCGATGGCCCTCTTGGCCAAGAGGGCCGAAACTTCCTCCTGCAGAAGTTGCAAGTGATCCCCCGACACACGGTGGTATTGAGGTGGCATGGATTGAGGGGAAGACTCGAAGGGGAGGGAGAAACCCCTTCGGACAATTTGCAGCACCCACCTGTCCGAAGTGACTGTATGCCAGTGGGAGAGGTGATGGCGAACCCTGCCTCCCACAGGCGTCACATGGGCCTGAAAACTCGGACTAGGAAGGTTTTGAGGCGGGGGCTGCTGAGGGAGGTGTGGACTGGCCTCGCCGCTGACCCCGACCACCGCCACGGCGGTTCCCACGTCCGCCACCGCGCTGCTGGACATTTTGCGGCGTGTGGCTGGCGGTCCGTGGTGGGGCGCCCCTTCCGTGGCCACGAAAGGAGCGAAAGGCACCCGATTGCTGGCGTGGGGCCGTAAGGCCCAAGGACTTGGCCGTGGCCCTGGAGTCCTTGAAACGCTCCAGCGCATGGTCTGCCTTGTCGCCGAAGAGGCGACGGCCATCAAACGGCATGTCCAGGAGGGGGGCCTGGACATCGGCCGAGAAGTTGGCGGACCTCAACCAGGCGTGGCGTCGAACCGCCACCGTCGTTGCCATCGCCCTGCCCAGTGAGTCCGTGGTATCCAGCCCACACCGGATAGAAAAGCGTGCCGCATCTCGGCCGTCCGCAAGGGTTTGGCTGAGTTTAGCCCTGACCTCCTCAGGGCATTGTGGCAGCACCTCCGCAACCGTGTCCCACAGAGTGTGGGTGTAGCGGCCCAAGAGACAGTTGGTGTTCACTGACCGTAGCCCCAGGCTTACAGACGAGAAGACCTTCTTCCCGAACTGCTCATATCTCTTGGATTCCCTGTCGGGCGGGGCCGACGGGAATGCGGATTGGGAGGTAGAGGCCTGGATGACCAGGCTCTCGGGGGTGGGATGGGTGGACAAAAAGCATGGGTCGCCCGGTGCCGGGCGGTAGCGTCTGGCCACGTTCCTATCCACAGGGGGGCCTGTGGCGGGCTTGGACCAAGTGCCCAGCAGAACGTCACACAAGGCCTCATTGAACGGCAGAAGGGGCTCCGTGGAACCGGACTGCTGTTTGAGGACCTCAGTGAGGAGATTAGTCCTCACGGCCGCGACGGGGAGCTGAAGGTTTAAGGCCTTAGCTGCCTTCGTCAACACTACGCTGTAAGCAGAACCCGCCTCCGAAGCCACAGTCGGGGGCGACGTAAATCCAGTGTCTGGCGAGGTGTCAATACCACTGGCCTCCCCAAGCTCATATGTCCAGTCCTGATGCGACTGGCAATCACGTGCCAGAGGGTCCTCGGACCCCTCCCATTGCTCCTCGTCACCTGGCTCCTGGAGACCAGGATTAACAGCCAGGGCCTCCTCGTGGAGATAGAAGTCTCCGAAGGCCGACGGAATCGGCGCCCAGCGGCGCCCCTCCGACACCTGAGTAGGACCGTAGGAAGCATTGGGGTCGGCAACCACATCGGCTGCCGGGGACGACACCCGAAGGGACGGCGCCGGTGAGGTCGCAAGGTCGACCGGCGAGGTCCCGGAGCCGGATCCAGCGAGGTCGCGCGGCGCCGGGACCGAAGTCGCCAGCGGCGCCGGGGCCGAAGCACCCGACGTCGTCGGGGCCGAAGCGCCCGACCCGGAAGGACCTCCAGACGGAGCCGATCGGCCCGAAGGCGCCACGGGAACCGACTGAGGAGGGAGGGCCCTCATGGCCATGAGGTACCTCTCGACCTCCTCCTGCGACGCGCCGTGCCCAGGGACCCGGAGGTGTGGGGCAGGCGGCGACGCTTGCGACTCCCGCGGAGCCGCGTGGGCGGTGTCGCCCGAGTCCCCGGTCGCATCGTGCGAGCGACGGGGCGGGTCGGAGGATCGATGGTGTCGCTCCGACCTCTCATGCCTCTTACCTGAGGACTTGGAACCGGACGATCGGTGACCACTCCCGGAGCGTCGATGACTCCGACCTCGCGACCTGTCCCTCGACCTCCCGTGGGACCGGGACCTGGAGCGGCGCGGGGCCGACTGCCTCAGCTCGAGACGCTTGCGGGACCGCTCCCGCCTAACCTTCGACGTCAGGGCCCGGCAGTCGTCACAGGATCGATCGTCGTGGTCGAGGCCTAAGCACTTCAGGCACCGGCGATGGGGGTCCGTGACCGACATGAGTCGGCCGCACTTCGAGCAAGGCTTGAACCCGGGCATCCCTGGCACCGATAGTCGAGAAGCGACTAAATAGAGGATCAAAAAGATCAAAAAAGTTTTCAGTCAAAAAGTGACTGGGGGTAGAGCTTCTTCTGGATCTGCGATAATTGGCGCGGAAAAAAGAAGAACTGACGTCAGCGCGCATGGGCGCCGTCTATATACTCCGATGACGTCATCCCGGCGCTCACGACGCCGACGACGGACGCGGAGCCGCAGACGACGCCTACCAGCGCGCAGGGGTATTGCTACGCAAAAATTTCCGGATCCAGTCTGACACCTGGGGATATTCTAAGGTAAGGAATCTATCACTAACGTGTCTCTTTCAGATCCACTACTTTCTGGTACCCAAGAAGGACAAAGGGGGCCTACGTCCTATCTTGGATCTAAGGAACGTCAACGGCTTCCTCCGGAAGGAGAAGTTCAAGATGTTGACTTTAGCTCAGGTCTTGGCTGCTCTCGACCCGCAAGACTGGATGGTAGCGTTGGCCTTGCAGGATGCGTATTTTCACATCCCCGTCCTGCCGGCCCACCGGCGTTACCTGCGGTTCACGGTAGGCCTGGAGCATTTTCAGTTTATCGTGCTCCCCTTCGGCCTTACTAGCGCCCCACAGGTGTTCACCAAGGTGATGGCGGTGGTCGCGGCTCATCTGCGCAGATTGGGGGTCTCAGTCTTCCCCTATCTAGACGACTGGTTGTTAAAGATGGGCTCGCCCCAGACAGTCGTCCATCAACGTGCCGAAATCACACCTGTGTCCCTCTCAGAAGCTCCTTTTCATCGGAGCGGTTCTCGACTCGGCGCAGTTTCGGGTCTATCCTCCGGAACGGCGAGTCCAGG
>NW_028245958.1:27500-51609 GCF_964263255.1 Lissotriton vulgaris
TCAGATTCCACTTCTTTTGTGAATAGTAATTCTAGGCGGGTTTTAGAGTTGCATTTTGTCTCTGCAGCCTTGCATGTCTCATCTGTGTACCCTCTATTTTTCAATCTTGAAAAGAGATTTGTCTTGGCATTGGTTAACCCATCTCTTGTGCTGCAATTGCGAGTCATCCTAAGGCATTCTGCGTATGGGATAGACTGTTTTAGTGGTGTTGGGTGGAAACTGTTTGCGTGGAGGATTGTATTGCCCGCAGTGGGCTTACGGTACGTGCGTGTTTGTATTTTATCATTTTCTACAAATAGCTCCACATCCAAAAATTGAATACTTTCTTTGCTAGCATTGCAAGTAAATTTTAAATTTAGTAAGTTCTCATTCAACTGTTCTGTGAAGCTGTTAGCACTTTCCACACTGCCCTCCCACAAAATAAAAATGTCATCAATAAATCGCTTATCAACAATTACATTCTTGTTCATTGTCTCTTTGTGTAGGTTCATCAGTTCCTGCTCCTCCCACCAGCCCATATGCAGATTCGCATAGCTGGGGGAGAAGCTGGAACCCATTGCTGAACCCTGAATCTGTTTATAAAACAATTTGTCGAAAATGAAAGTATTATTTGTGAGGCACCACTCGGTCATCTCCAAAATCATTATAGTGTGTTTGTACTGGTTAATAGGTCTTTTTCCCAAAAAGTGTTTTATGGCATTCAGTCCATCTTTGTGTCTAATGCTGGTATACAGCCCTTGGACATCCAATGTTAAGAATACATAATTTTCTTTCCACCTGACATCGAATATCTTTTTTAGGAAATCACCCGTGTCCTTTATATATGCTGGTAGTTTCTTGACTTCGGGTTGGAGAAAGTGGTCAATATATACACTCGTATTCTCAAAGGCTTCCTATGGCTGAGATTATTGGTCTTCCCGGTGGCACTTTCTCATTCTTATGCACCTTAGGGATTAGGTACAGTTGTGCTGTTACCGGATAATCTGTTTTGAGAAATTCAAGTTCATTCTTGCTTAGTAAGCCTTCCCCTCTCCATTTGTACAGTTCATTGTGGTATCTCTCTTGGATACCCACCAAGTGGGTTGGGCTTATCCTTGTGTAGCACTCCCTGTCTTGCAATTGCACAAATGCCTCCGCGTTGTACATCTCCAACGGCCAGAGTACAATGTTGCCACCTTTGTCGGACCATCTTACTACGATGTCAGGCCTGGATTTAATTTTTTCCATTAGTGCATTGTATTTTCTGTTATGGTCTTCATTTTTCCTGTACCTCTGCTTGGTGCTTAGAATGGAGAGTTCTTTCAGATCTTTTTATTACGTATTCTGCAAACAGATCTAGACCATCTTTCGGCATTACTGGCATGAAGATTGATTTCGGTTTAAAACTTGTTTTCACTGGTTGCCAAATATTTATGTCCGAACTCATTGCTGCTCCACTTGGTGTGATTTCCTCATTAGTACCTTCATTCTCCATTTCCTAATCAATTAGGTTCTGTAGTGTTTCCATATGTTCAACATTCAGTGTATTAGTTGTTTCACTGCTCAATCCTGCCCCTGTGGTGGTTGCGTTAACATTATAGAAATGTTTTTGCAGTTTTAGTTTTCTTACATAAAGGAAGAGATCAATTCTTGTTTGGGTATAGTCAAAGTTTGTATCACTGCAGTAGGTTAGACCTAGTGACAGAATTTCCAGTTCTTCTTTGGTTAGCTCCATGTTTGATAGATTTATTACTGTGTTGTCTTTTTCTGTAATATTCATCGGCGTCTGTTGGAGCTGTATTTTTGTTTTTGTTTCTGTTTTTCTGCCTTTTGTGCTTGTTGTTCCCCATCTCCTGTCTTTCCGTCTCCTACTTTTTGTTTTTGTTTCTGTGTCTGATAGTTCGTGCCTCGCCCTGCTCCCTGGGTCAGTGTACTTCCTGGGCGCAATGTTCTGAGGCGTTGTAGGCGTAAAAAAGCTAGCTCTTCCGCTGGAGTTGGTGTTGGACCTTCCGCACCTTGGTTGCTTTAGTTATCAGTTTCATACTCTGATCTAAATTCAGTTTCACTTTGACCTGCGCCCCCAGTTTGGTCATTTTGAGTTTTTTGTAGGGGTTGTTTTCTAATCTGATCGAATTTTTTCGCAAAGGTATATATTCTCCCATTCAGATAGTCATTTCTGTCCCTCTGGAATTTGATTGCTTTCCTCTCTTTGATCTCTTCCTCATGTTTGATTATTCTTGTTTGGATTTCTTTCATTTTTTCTGCAATTTCATCCTTGTTGTCTTTGGTATCTAGTTCCTTTAGTATTTCTTCAATCCGCGTGATCATTTTTGCCCTATCACTTGCTGCAAATTTTATCAGTATTTTTAACATGTTCTCAGATGATTTGGCACTATTTTCTGCCCACATTTGCAGCATCTCAGGGTCGGGGTCTTCATAGGTTGGTGCCACCAATATTCTCAATCCCCTCGGTATTCTTTTCACATCTAGATACCTGGATAGTGATTTAACTTCCCACCACTTAGCTACCTCTTTTTTACGAAGTTTCTCCAATTCATTTAGTAGTGCTTTGGTTTCATCTTTTTCTTTGGGTTCAGGTTGAGCATTTTGTTTGGACTTATTGCCTTTCCCTGTGTCTGTATCATTGAATATGTCCAGTGCAGCCTCCTCTCTTTCCTTTTCCCACTCAGCAGCCATGTTGATTGATTAGTAAATAATGCACTTGTACAGATACACTGCGCTCACTCTCCCAATGGATCACTCCCTTCCGCCCGTTCCCATTAATCGCACCGAGTCACAGCTTACCCGAAATCTCCGACTGCCCTCCAGCGACCGTCAATCTCAGGGATGCCAATCTCAGGTGTTTTCACAGGTTTCTCGGGACTTTTCGTTATTCCAGATCCAGGGGGGCACTGTGTGTCTCTCCTTTTCAAAAAGTTCACCACAGGTTTGTCCTTGCGACACAGTGCAGCCAGAACGAGGAGGGTCAGCGTAGGGCTTCAGGACTCCAGCCCTTAGTATTAATACCACACCAAACTTCACCATCCAAGAAGGCGCTGACTCCGTGTATCTTAGTTCAAGGGTGTTTATTTCATATCAACTTCTGCTCAGACGCGTTTCGGCGGCAACCTCCGCCTTGCTCACTAACATCTGACTAAACAAAATGACGCTTTTATACATGTTATAAACTATCACATGAGTCATAATGGTCATTCCTGATTGGCATTAATTAGTTACCATAGTAATCGTGTACTACACCCAAACAATTACTCTAGTTCATTTGTTTCTCTGGCGATTTTATAATACATTTCTTTGTTCCTTACTTTGTTTTCAGTAGGCACACATTAAGTATATATTTGCAATCATGAATGATACATTTTTAAGCATTCTGTCATTTATACATGTAAATGATTGGTGTTTAATAACACTGGCGGGAGAAAGCCTCTGTGTTACGTAATACCTTGCATGTTTGCGGTGTCATGGTAACTCTGTCCTATCAGCAAGGAGGTGTGTTCCCCTACGGATCATGATTGGTTACCTGGACCTCGGTTTATCACAAATGGGCTCTGCTGTTTTAGACATCGGTTTACTCGTCTGATGGCAGGGGCAGAACAAGTTTGCAGATGTCAGAACGCGCTCGTGTCAGAACGCGCTCGTGTAATCAGTGAGTAACATCCTGTTTGTTTCGTGCAAGTCTACCATAATTTTAATCGCTATGGAGAAATACTATGTTGCGCTAATGCGCGTTTTTTGTTCCCCGTGCTTATGACTGATATCTCTCAAGTGTAGAGATCACAGCGTCTTGATTATCGTGCAAGTCTATTGTATTTTACCGCTTCGGAGGCATGCCGTATATATGTATATGTATATGTGTTTAGTTCTTTACTTTGTTTTTATTTACACAGGGTTGGATGGCTCTAGGGGAATATGTTTTAATCAGCCTCCTCGTCCATTTTTTATTTGTGCTCAAATTTTGAGTGCACTGCTCAGGGCAGTGATTCAATTCACTGCAGCCGTTCCTTCCAATGTGTGACTGCACAAGACACATGCACATTGTTCACTTCCATCTGTTATGGTGCAAGCTGTTTCATACCCTGGTAGTAGATTTTTCTATTGGAACACAAGTGCAGTGCTTTTTTAGCCGTCCCATTTAATTATTCCTAAAGATTACTCCTAATGAGCCAGAAAAGTTAGCACATACCCACAGCTGTAACCACTACATGTAAATTAACCATAGCACGTTACTTGTCACACAAAACATTTATTGATGAAACGTTTATCTTTGTATACCGACCTGCTTCCATGATCTTTGCCCCATCACCTGACCTACTAAAGTACGGTTTAGATCCTTGTGCCAGCATAGCTTAAACACATTGGCAAAGCCAATAGGTCGTTCAAAAAACTTATAAGGTTCCAAAGGAGACACCTATTGGCTATCCCAGTGCTTGTTTCATTGAGTCTTCAACTCCTAAGGTCCAGTTAGGATGCCCGGTTTTAAATCCTGTGAGGACTGTCACCGTATGATATCAGTGACTGACACACAACGATTGTGTCTTTTCTGCCTGGGGCGCGACCACAACCCCAAGTCGTGCTTTGACTGCCGGGCCATGGTGCTGATAACTTTGCAGGTGGTCCTGAAAGTTGCTGGAAGCCCAGCAGTCTGCTCCGTGCAGTTCGAGGTCCCGAGGGAGGCGAGGGACTGTGCGCGGAGTCATCACCATCGATCTGAGGGATCAAAGACTTCGCTCTCTGGGTCAGGTAAGACTAAGCACAAGAGGTCAAAGAAACAACATTGGGCTGGTTTGCGGTCCTCTAAGACCCAAGCCCCCACCCTCCCTGTGGGTCGTTACCTTGTTGACTGCTATGTTGCCTCAGCAACTTATGGGGGTTCTGTCGCAGACTCGCCCTCTATGGGTATGGCTTTGGTATCTGTTCTAAGTTAAGGAATCTATGGTCAGACGTCTCTATCAGATGAACGAGTTACTTAGCTTCGGTAACTATATTTCTAATGGATACATCTGCCAGTGGATTCCTCACCTTGTGAATATCCCCTTGCGTCAGCATTGTTCGGAAAATTCTTTTGTAGTACTCCGGCGTGGACGACGTCACAGGAGCATGGCATCGCGCGCGACTCAGACTGACAACACTGACTCCTTATTAGGCCTACGTTGGCGTGATATCAGTTCCCTTTTTTCCGCGTCTTCAACGCTAACGGTTTCGGGGGAACCTCTTTGGCTATTGGTAACTTTGTTGCTGTTTTCTGTCTTTTTGCTTCTTTGTCTCGTCGAAGATGTTGACTAAGACCGGATTCAAGCCTTGAGGGGAGTGCAGCAAAATGATGTTGATAACGGAACCACACGAAGAATGTATGTGGTGCCTTAGTACGGACCATGACGTCAAAGGCTGTTCTTCATGCAAGAAAAGGAACCCGAAGGCTCTTCGAGAGAGGGAAGCTAAACTTCTGGTGGCGAAGTTAAAAGAAAAAAAGGAGAAGAGGACTTGGAGATCGCGTTAAAAAAAGGCGAGGTCGAGGTCAAGATCCTGCGCGGATTCGCCTTCGAGGTAGTCTTCTGATCATGCTTCGAAGTCAAAGAAGAAGCGTAAAAAGCGAAGACATGCTTCTCGACATCACTCCGGTAGGGATTCGGACTAGAGACAGAAGAGGAAACATGGAAAGAATGTAGTGTCCACCGCCTGAGCTGGATCCAGTAGGTGAGGCTTCACCTTTAGTCTCACTGGTTTATTCTCCGGCACCGGATCGAATCCATCTCCAGCGCCTTCTCCAGCTCGAGAAGGAAGAAGAGGCTCCAATGCCTGCGGGTTCGAAGACTCCGACCCATCCACCTGTAGAGCAAGAGGTGAATCAGAAGCCTCCAGGGGATCGGCCTGGGGGTCCTTACCCTACCATCCCAGCTTCAGGTCAGGACCCTACTTTTGTAAATGCGATGTATGGAGTCTATTCTAGAGCCATGTACCACTCTGGTGCGCCTTCGGGTCCCATGGGTCCTCTGGCTTATAAATTAGGAGTTCCTCACTCATATGCTCCGGCTCCTTTTATGCCTTTCATGCCGACGCCACTCCGGCTTGGCATTACCCAGCCCAGACTACGTCAGCGACGCCGAAGCTTTCGACGCCGATGCCATTGTCGTCGGCTCCGATTCGACCTCGATAGCAGAGACCTGTGCCTCCGGATTCGGTCCAGACGTCGGCACCGGCTGAGTCTGAGTCGTTCACTGATCCAGCGGCGTGGTTATTGAAAGAGAGGGTCAGAAGGGATGCTCAGCGTCTCATAGAGGAGAAAAGATATAGAGAGGAAGCTGAAGTGGAAGGAGAGCTTCAGGAGGACTGTTTTGATGATCTGAGGGAAGCCAGTGGTTTGGAGCTTTCCCCTGAATGGGATCTGTCATCTGTGTCTGATGCCCCTTCAAAGAACGTTACGCCATACCACATGGTTGAGAAGGCTGCGGATCTTCTAAACTTGACTTTGCCTACAATTGAGTATAAATGCAATCTCTTGACTGAGTTCCTCCATTCTCCAAGTTCAATTGTGGAACCATTATTCCTTTTAATGAAGCTCTAACTGAGCCTATAATGGAAGTGTGGAACAAGCCTCTAACAGCGCCAGCAGTGGCAAAAGGTGTTGCGAGGAGGTATAGAGTTGCACCTGGGGATCCTGAATTTTTAACATCTCACCCTTTGCCTGAAAGTCTGGTTGTTCAGGCAGCTTGCTCGAATAAGGCTGGTGGTGCATTCCCTCAAGTGCCTGGGGATAAGGAGTTCAAGAAACAGGATCAGACTGCCAAGAAAGTCTTCTCCTCAGCAAGTATGGCCTTAATCGACAAATGCCACTTGCCTTTTGGGGAGATATATTCATGCCCTAATGGACTCTGTGTGACAGTTGGCATCTAAAATTCCTGAGGACAGCAGGAAGGATTTTAATGAGGTGTTGGTCCATACCCAGGCAGCTGCACGTCAAGTGATTCAGAGTGAGCTTGACACTGCTGATTCAGTTGCTCGCTTCGGAACTTCTGTTGCCTCTAGAAGGGCTACCTGGCTGAAGTCTGACTTTTCTGCTGATGTTCAGGCAGCGTTGTTGGATTTGCCTTTTGATTGGGTTTGACTTTTTGGTAAGAAAGCTGATGCAGCTCTGGAAAGGTTTACGGACAGTAAGGCTACTGCCAGAACTTTGGGGCTGCAGACCAGAGGTTCGACAGCTAAAAGGTAGAGTATTTGGACGTTCTTCCTTTCGTCCCTATAGTCAATCCCAGCAGCAGCAAAATACGCTGTACAAGTCGTACAGAGGCAGACAAAGAGCTCGTCCTCTGGGGCGTCGGGCATCCTCCTCCTCCTCCTCTACCTCCTCTGCTATCCAGCCCCCCTCCCACAGCAGCAAAGCAGCCCTAGAGCCGCCATTCAGGATTATGTGGGTCCTTTAGGGGGTCAGCTTACTCATTTTCTATGAGATTGGGGATCGGTTACATCCGATCTTTGGGTTCTCAATCTCGTAGAGAATATGTATGCACTTCCCTTTCTGGAATTTCCCCCAAATTACCCTCCTTGCCAAGGTTTTTGCTCGGAGGACCACCTGCTTCTCCTGCAGGAGGAAGTCCTGGCACTAATGAAAAAAGGTGCGATAGAGGTGGTTCCAGAGCAGGAAAGGGGTCAGGGATGCTACTCCCGGTATTTCCTGATTCCCAAGAAGGATGGCAGACTTCGTCCAATCCTGGATCTCAGGGTCTTCAACTTTTATCTAAAGCAGAAGTTCAAGATGCTCACCCTTGCACAGGTTCTTCAGGCACTAATGGGAGAAGACTGGGTGGTGTCAATAGACTTGCAGGATGCATATTTTCACATCCCTATTCTGCGGTCTCACAGGAAGTATCTCCGTTTTACGGTAGGATCGCAGCATTACCAGTTTGCGGTTCTTCAGTTTGGTCTTACTAGTGCACCTCGAGTCTTCACCAAGGTGATGGCTGTGGTGGCAGCACATCTCAGTAGGTCAGGGATACCAGTATTTCCTTACCTGGACGATTGACTGATCAAGGCAGAATCTCCAGAGAAGGTGCTCCGTTGTTGTTCAGCTTGGGTTTTTCGATAAATGTGCCCAAATCTCACCTGGTGCCCTCCCAGCGCAACCTGTTCGTAGGTGCAGTACTGGACACAACTGTATGTCGGGCATTCCCTCCTTCTAAAAGGATTTGCGACATACAGGAAATGAATCCTTTATTTCACAATGGAGCGGTCGTTCCAGTCCTGAAGGTCCTTCGTTTGATGGCTTCCTGCATTCTGTTGGTCTTCCTGCATTCTGTTGGTCAACCATGCACGCTGGCATATGAGGGCGCTCTAGTGGTGCCTCCGCAGGCAGTGGTATCAACACAACGGGGATCTCGGGAAGTCCATCAGGATCTCCAGAGAAACTGCAGCGGATCTGTCCTGTTGGAGTGTGGAGGGCAATCTGTCTCAAGGAAAGCTTTTCCAACTTCCTCCAGTGGTGGCCACAGTGATAACGGATGCGTCCACTTTAGGGTGGGGTGCTCATCTGGGGGATCTGGAGATCAAGGGTCTTTGGTCTCCAGAGGAAAGGTTGCTTCACATCAACCTTCTGGAATTGCGGGCGATACGTCTAGCGCTCAAGGCCTTCCTCCCTTTCCTTCGCGGGTGGTCGGTTCAGGTCCTGACGGACAACACCACCGCGATGTGGTATGTAAACAAGCAGGGAGGAGTAGGGTCAGAGAGGCTCTGCGTCTCTGGTCCTGGGTTCAGGATCATCAGATTTGTCTGATGGCAAATCATCTGGCCGGAGTTTTGAACGTATGTGCAGACCGTCTGTCGGCAGTTCTCGGCCGACCACGAGTGGAGGCTTCATCCAGAGGTAGTTTGTCACGTCTTTCGGACGTTGGGAACTCCTCAGGTGTTCGCCACTCACGAGAATGCTCACTGCCCATCATTTTGCAGCCTACAGTATCCGATGCAGGGAGCCTTGGGGTACGCATTTCAGTTGAGTTGGGACTCGCAACTCCTTTACGCGTTTCCTCCCATACCCTTGATTCCTCGCGTTCTGATGAAGATTCGCCAAGACCAGGCCTAAGTTATATTGATCGCCCCGGATTGGCCAAGAAGGGTGTGGTACATAGATCTTCTCCACCTCTCCTCGTGCCCGCCGCTCCGTCTCCCTCTCAGGGCGGATCTCCTCTCAGATGGAGGGGCAGGTTCTACACCCCCACCTCCAGACCTTACACCTTCATGCCTGAAGATTGAACGGGGCAACCTGAATTCCTTTTCTCTCCCACCTGATGTGGTGGATGTCATTCTATCGGCCAGGCATGACTCCACTAAGTCTATCTATTCTTGTAGGTGGTCTAAATTTGTATCCTGGTGTGGTGAGAATTCTGTTGATCCTTTGAGGGCTCGTTTTTGTCAGAAATTCTTCAGTTTGCTCTTTCATTGGCACAGCAAGGTTTTGCTGTAGCTACGATAAAGGGATATCGATCAGCTTTATCTGCTTTTATCTGTTTACCGGATCAACAGTGTTTGTTTAAATCTCCTATTGTATTGAGTTTTTTAAAGGGTTTAACAAATAAGTTTCCTCCTACTCCCTTTATTGTGCCTCAATGGGACTTGAACCTGGTTCTTACATTTTTAATGGGTTCTCCGTTTGAACCTCTGCACAGGTGTCCTTTTGAGACTTTTGTCTTTTAAGACTGTTTTTCTTGTCGCAATTAACTCGGCAAGGAGGGGGAGTGAGCCTCAAGCTCTTAGTTCAAAGACCCCATTCTTGACCATTCATGCTGAACGAATGGATTTTAGGACCATGGCTGCTTTTCTGCCTAAGCTGGTAACTCCCTTCCATCTAGGACAGTCTGTTACCCTTCCTACCTTCTATCCTCCCCCTTACCCTTCCAAGGAGGAGGAGAGACTTGACCGCTTGGTCCCGAAGAGGGCGGTCAGCTTCTACCTGGACAGAACAAGAGTTCAGGGTGGATTACCGGCTGTTTGTTGGATTTGCTGGCTGCAAGAAAGGAAAAGCTGTGCAGAAGCGCACACTTTCAAGATGGATCATACTATTCATCAAGATCTGCTACTCCCTGGCTGGTAAGGAACCTCCAGAGGGTATTAGGGCTCATTCTACTAGAGCAAAGTCTTCAACATCTGCTTTGTCTAGAGGTGTACCTGTAGAAGACATCTGTAGAACAGCGACATGGGCCTCCCTCCACACGTTTGCAAAGCATTACTGCTTAGATAGTGAGGTGAGGAGGGATGGCCATTTTGCGCGCTCTGTCCTTCAAGATTTTCTTGTATAGAAGAGTGGACACCCTCCTCCGGGAGTGGGGACTGCTGTGGGAATCTATTCACAAGGTGAGGAATCCATTGGCAGATGTATCCATCAGAGGAACAAGTTACTTACCTTCGGTAACGCTTTTTCTGTAGGATGCAGTATCTGCCTGTGGATTCCTCACTGACCCACCGCCTCCCCGTGGTCCACTCTTCTATACTTGAGTTTATGACAATGTTTAACCACTTCCATGCTGATGACGGAACCGCTCCGTCATCAGCTACAGTTGAGCTGTGCTGATGACGGAGCGGTTCCGTCATGGCCCGGCCGCCGCGCCTGCGAGGCGCTGATTTCGCGCCTGAGCGGGCGTTCTAATGAGCGGGGCGGGTCATGACGGAACCGCTCCGTCACCAGCATAGCTCAACCGCGGCTGGTGACGTAGCGGCTCCGTCACCAGCATGCGGCCGCCCCGCCCCTTTAGCGCTGCGGCGGAATAGCCGCCGCAGCGAAGGGGTTAAATGCATTTGTGTTTACATGGTGTTTTTCATATATTGTTTACACGTTGTGTATTTTTGGAGACTATGTACTGTGTACATTGTATATGTCTACTATCATTTGTCCGTCCGGATGCCTCAAAGGCACTGAAAAAAGGGCAGAACTGATGTCATCACGCTGACGTAGGCCTAATAAGGAGTCAGTGACGTCAGTCGGAGTTGCGCGCGATGCGTGCTCCTGTCACATCGTCCACGCCGGCGTGCTACAAAAGAATTTTCCGAACGGTGCTGACGCAGGGGGATATTCACAAGGTGAGGAATCCACAGACAGATACTGTATCCACCAGAAAAAGCGTTGCCGAAGGTAAGTAACTTGTTCATCTGGTAGAAACAGTCTACCCGCAGATTCCTTAACACCTGCCCGTCCTCCCCGTTCTGTGAGGACCTTTTCAGGTTGGGCTTTCTAAGCTCACCTCCCTCCAGGTGGCTTGATCCTTCTGCAGGGTGAACTTTTCACTTCACTCCAACACAGGATGCTGATGCTTTATTCTGTTTTCATAGCCCTACTCCGCCCAGTCTCTATGCTAATGTGTCATGTATCCTTTCCAACCCTATGCTCTGGGTTGTACAGTGTCAGTTCTATTCGTGTTTTTTTTCCCCACCCCGCTCTCCCCTTCTCTATCGCCTTGGAGTCTTTTACCACCCGTGCTCCATTGGTTTGAAGTCTATTAGCTCTGCCACATTTTATAGGTCTCTGATTGGGGATACGTCTCTTCTGGTGATGTCTTGTGGTCAACTGTCCTAGTTCCTGTGTTCTGGACTTGTTGTCCTTCCCAGTTCTACATTAAAGTTGCGGACTTTGTCGTCTACCATGATGTTGTTTACATCTTTTTACCTCCAAAGGTGGTTGGCCTTCAGTTTTGTGGGGTTGCTTACCCCAGTATTGGAACTTTCATAGATTCCCATGCTTTGTATCATTCCCCGTCGTCTGAATGGGAGCCTCTGTAAATAAAAAATATCATTACCATAGGTACAAAAAGAAAATTAGCCCTAGGCCTCATCTCATTTTGTAGCATATCACCCGCTTTGTGTAAAAGAGCCCAAACTTTCGCAAGAACCAATCAGAACAGCCTCACCCCATAGAACCTTCCTGAGAGCCTCTGAGCCTCAGATTTTCTACCGCACGTTGTGCAAGGGAGTCTCCACTGAGCTCTGCTCAGTTTTTTCTTCAATTCTACTTTATTCTACAATCTTATCTTCAGACTTTACTATGGATGACAAGGAGAAAAAGGCTTTATTCAGGGCTTGCGCTACATGTGCAAAAAATACTTTTTGTGGAGGACAAGCATGAGGACTGCATTTATTGCTTGTATCCTGACCACAAGGCCACAGATTGCAAGATCTGTAGGACGTTTTCACCTAAGACTTTGAGAGACAGGGAGGGCCGGTTGCTGACCTGGCTAGAGAAGATGAAGGCACAGAAGGAAGTTCTGTCCTCGGATGAGGAGGATTCTGCTTCAAAGACTTCTTCCAGAAGATCGAAAAAGAGGGGTAGGTCTCCTCCCTCTACTTCATCTGAGCCCCCTGTCAAAGCCCACCACAAGATCTCTGATAGGTCTGGTAGGTTTAGTCCCATAAACTCCTCACCGATTTGAAAAGGAGAGGCTTGGGCAGACTGCTGAGAAGGACACAGCAAAGAAGGCGAAAAAGGAGGTTTCTGTTCTGTCACAACCTTCCCAGAAAGAGAAGGATGGCAAGAAAAGCTCTACAGTGCCTCCAGAGACCAAGCAGGACAAAAAACTGCGTCCGTCGATGACGAAATCTGCAGGTCCGTTGATGACTGTGTCTCATAAAGATTAGAGTATGGCGACGGCGACTGTACCGACGACGACACCTGTTTTGGCTGCGTCGACTTTTAAAACGCCTTCCTGTTCGTCGACGATAGCTACCTTCTCGACGTCTACGATGTCAACGAAGATACTGTCGACGGCTGCTTTGACGACGTCGACTACTGCAGCTGTGATGTTGCTGACGTAGAGTTCGTCGACTATGCCGTCGGCGATAAATCCACCGCAGACTATGAAAACTCCGTTGACGAAGACCTTCCCAGCGTCGACGGTTCCGTCGACAGTTCCTTAGACGACGTTTCTTTCGACGACGACTCAGTCGACGATGTCGTCGATTCCAAAAAAAATCAGATTTCCACACGGAAGCGGCAAATTTCACCAGAGATGACTTCTCCAAGGCGAGTTACATCTCTACCACAGAGTATGCTGCTGGATGACTAATCTGAGGAAAAGGTTGACGAGATCCAATATGGGGATGCCTATAGTCCCTCGGATTTGAATGTGAAGTATCAGGAAACAGATACTGAGGAGTACTACGAACACCAGTATGTTCAGCAAGAACAAGCTCCTCAAAGCTAGGGTCAGGACATGGTGGCCATGTCAGCCGCCCTTGTTTCGGATTTCCAATTGATGTTGCAGGACTATAGAAATAGATTTCCGAATCCATCAACAGTTCAATCATAACGCCCTCCTTCTCCAACTGTACCCCCACAATCCGCAATTTCCCCACCATCTGTAATCACCGTGACAACAGTGGTCCCACGGGCTGTGGAACCTGAAACCAGAGGAATCTCGAGAGGTGGTGCAGGATGTGTCTTCAGATTAGGACTTTCAAGGGGATCCTATCAATGACCCTGACATGGATTATGATGGTGACAACCCGGATCCTGAGGCCGCAGCACATGACAATGCTACTTCGCCGCCGGCAGACATTGGAGGTTTCCATAACCTCATGGAGAGGGCATCTAAAAGATTTGGTCTGCCAATCACAACAGTGCCGTCAGACTGTTTCCTTTATGACTTTAAAGAACCATTCAAGAAGTCAGTCAGATCGAATCCTATAATTGAACATGTATGGACGGAATGAATCAAAGTTATGCAGAAACCCGGTCACTGTCATTCCTGTTCTTCCCCGGCTGGAGAAGGAATATAAGGCCCCTGAAGGCAGTCCAGCTTGCCTCCTTGGACAGCCTAAACCGGATTCTGTAATATCGCAAGCGGCACAGAGCAAGTCCAAGAATCCTTCCACGCCTCTGACTACACCTCCGGACAAGGAAGGAAGGCGCTTAGATTATGTGGGCAAGATATTTTCCTCTATGGCCAGTCTCCTCGTTCGAACGGCGAATGCTCTGGCAATCTTGGGCAGGTACGATCGCCAGATGTGGTGTGACTTAGCCCCGTTTATAGAACTGCTGCCAGAATCATCAAGAGAAGAGGCCAGAAAGGTGCTCATGGAGGAAGAAAGATCATCCTCAGAGGTCATAGATTGTGCTATGGACATAGCTTCTACGGCTTTTCGTGCTCTGGCTGGTTCAGCTGTCTTACGACGACAGGGCTGGTTGCGGGCGACCTTGGTTCCGCCAAGAAGTCCAAAACAAAATCCTGGACCTTCCATTTGATGGAGAAATGCTTTTCGGGAAGCATGTCGATGAGGCCCTTCAAAGTATTAAAAAGGACACCGACACAGCAAAGTCCTTGGGGTCTCTAAATAACCGTAAGGTCCCATTTAGAGGGGCAAGAGGAAGGGGTTTCTCCTCTTATAGGGGTGGCAACCAACAGAGATATTCCTCACAAACCGTAGTATTCTAACAAACGCCATGGCCAGTCTGCTTCTTTCTCTCGTCAATCTCAGAGAGGACGTCAGAATCGTCA
This sequence comes from Lissotriton vulgaris, assembly GCF_964263255.1. NCBI lineage: Eukaryota > Metazoa > Chordata > Amphibia > Caudata > Salamandridae > Lissotriton > Lissotriton vulgaris. The sequence goes on from NW_028245958.1 coordinate 41,966, forward strand.
AGGACGCGACAATTCCAAGAGACAAAAGCGGCCTCTTGGCTCTTACTACTGCTCCTTCCTCCCCGAAGACATCAGTGGGGGGCAGGATATCTTTTTGTCTAGAGAGCTGGAGAAATATAACATCAGACCAGTGGGTGCTGAATATTGTTCAGAGTGCCCGTACGTTGGAAGTTCACGTTCTTCCTCCAACAAGAGCTCCAGGCGCAAGTCTATCTCAACATCTGGGACTGCTACATCTCGAAGCCCACCAACTTTTCATCAAGGGGGCAATAGAAACGGTTCCTCTTTAGCAAAGAGGAAAAGGTTTTTAATCCAGGTTCTTCCTGGTTCGCAAGACTACAGAGACTTGGCGCCCCATATTAGATCTACGGGAGTTCAACCCCTACCTCATCAAACTGTCCTTCAGGATGGTCACTCTCCAGGATATTCTTAGTCTTCTGAACCCAGGGGATTTCATGGCGACTCTGGATTTAGAGGATGCGTACTTCCACGTACCGATCCACCCAGCTCACAGGCAATATTTGCGCTTCACCCTAGGCAAGAGCCATTTCCAATTCAAAGTGCTTCCGTTTGGCCTTCGATCGGCACCAAGAATCTTTACAAAGGTGTTGGCCCCGGTGGCAGCTTTCCTCGGGAAACCATCTCTGGAAGTTTTCCCGTATCTGGCTAGTCAAAGCTCCTTCTTTCCAGGGCACTTCCAAGGCCATTGCAACTTGCATTCAATTGTTTGATCACCTGGGCCTTCAACTGAACAAAGCAAATCAGTTCTGCAGCCATCCAGGTCCACAAGGTTCCTAGGGGCCATCTTGGACTCAGAACAGTGCAAAGCTTATCCTTCAGACGAGCGTCAGAACAAGTTAATGCTCTCTGCTCGCCAAGTGCTACAAAGGAAATCCCTGTCAGTACGGCTCTACAAGTCTCTGCTCGGATCGATTTCATCTTGTATACCATTGATTCCGCATTGCAGGCTGCGAATGCGTCCGCTGCAAGTGCAGCTCGACAACCAATGGCGACAAGCAGTTCAACAACATTTTGATCACACCAGAAATGAAGGATGCATGCGAATAGTGGATTGTGAGAAGCAACATCGCAGACGGTCTGTCTTTCAGGATCCCTCCTTCTCCTATGGTCCTAACCATGGATGCCTAGTTAGAAGGCTGGGGAGCAGTGCTCCAGGAGCTTCAAGTCAGTGGACACTTGGATCCACAGCAACGCCAGTACCACATCAACCTGCTGGAGCGGACTGCCATCCAACTAGCTTTGCAAGCTTTTCTCCCGAGGATTCAAAATCACCTTGTGCTGGTCCGGACGGACAATACAACGGCCATACACTATATCAACAAGCAGGGGGGGGGGGACACGGTCCCTATCTCTTTCACACGAAGCTCAACGAATTTGGGATTGGGCAATTCTTCACAATGTCACACTGAGAGCAGAACACCTAGCAGATTCGCTCAACGTCACAGCGGATGCATTAAGCCGTCAAAAAGCTGCCAATCACAAATGGGGAGTTAAATCAGTCCATTCTGGAGGAGGTGTTCTCGGTCTGGGGGACCCCGACCATAGATCTTTGCGTCTCCGGAGAACACCAAATGCCGGTTCTTCGCAAGCAAGGATCACCATCCGGGATCCTTGGGGAACGCACTTTCGATTGCCTGGTACGGCGCATTCTTTTACACTTTTCCGCCAATACCCCTAATACCGAGGTTACTCAAAGATCAAAGCGGAACCGTGCAAAATGATTCTGATTGCACCGGCGTGGCCCCGGCAGTTCTGGTACACGGAACTCCCCCTACTCTCCCAGGATCATCCCATTCGCCTGTGACTAGTACCGTCCCTGTTGTTGAAGTCTCAGGGTCAGGTGCTGCATCCGGATCCGACGTCACTTCACTTGACAGCGTGGCTCGTGAATACAGGGAATTCCAACATCTAAATCTCCCCAAGGAGTGTAGGGAGGTTTTGTCTCAGGCTCGAGCACCAAGCACTAACAAGACGTATAAAGCAAAATGGAAGAGATTCTGCCTATGGTGTCAAAGACAACGTCTCCACCCTTACAAATCGGCTCCACATCAAATTTTACCATTTATCCTATCTCTGGCTCGATCTGGATTGGCTCATTCTTCAGTGAAAGTTCATTTAGCAGTCATCTCAAGATTCCGGCGGACATCTTCAGGCCCTTTTCTTTGGTCTGCTAGAATTGTCAAGCAGTTCTTAAAGGGCCTGTTTAGGATATATCCTCCAGTCCGCCCTCCGCCGCCAATTTAGCAACTTAATCTGGCGTTGACTCAACTAATGAAGGCTCCGTTCGAACCCATTCACAGAGCGGACCTTAAATTCCTTTCTTGGAAGCTAGCCCTCCTTTTGGCGCTGACATCTGCCAGGAGAGTTAGTGAACATCAGGCACAGTCAATTGTGGAACCTTTCCTTCAATTCAAGAAAGATGTCCTCATCCTTCGGACGAATCCAAAGTTCATCCCTAAGGTTCCCTCTGAATTCCATCTGAATGAACCTTTGATTTTGAAATCATTCTTTCCACAGCCTACCACTCCAGCAGAAAGATCATTGCATTCTTTGGACGTTCAGAGGTGTTTAAAATTTTATTTAGAGTGCACGAAGTCCTTTGAAAAATGCTCACAATTGTTCGTATCTTACAGTGCACCTCGGAAGGGTTTTCCTAAAACCAAAGCCAGCATTTCCCGCTGGATCCTCCAGCACTATTCATTCCGCCATCAAGGAGCGGGCAAGCCCCTTGAAAGAAAAGCCCGTGCACGTTCCACAAGATAAGAGGCATCTTCGGTGGCTCTTTTTTCTGGAGTCCCTATCAAATACATCTGCAGGGCAGCGACGTGGAGCAGTACACATACCTTCACGAAACATTACTGCCTGGAGTCTACAGGACAGGACGACACTGCTGTTGGGCAAGCAGTCCTCAGGAATCTTTCAAAGAGGTGAGTTTTCCCTACAATCCCGCCTTCCTATGTAGCACATTTTGTATTGGTGATGCTTCTTTTTCTTATGATAACGTTTTTTCATTGTTACTGTGAGCATTGCCATTGTCATGCGATGATAATGTTTATGTAACAAAATGTGCTTTGGTGACTTACTGCTAGCTATTCTGATACAAAGTATGGGAATCTATGAAAGTTCCAATACTGGAGTAAGAAAACCAGTTACTTACCTGTAACTGTGGGTTCGAGGCATGTTGGCTGCTGAATTCATATCTGTGCATAGATTGCTGCCTAGTGTTTGGTCCGGATGATTGCACATTGTTGTCCTGGAAGAGTCTTTGAAGTATCACGAGATAGGTGGCTCCTCCCCTGGACTACAGTGCGCATGGGTATCCTCTCCATCTTCAGATTGTTTTTTTCCGCCATTGGGTTTGGATGTACTTTCTTTACTCAAGCTTTCTAAAGGTGCCGAGTACTTGGTTCCAGTTCTTTTCGAGCAGGACGTCGAAGAGAGCCGCGTGGCCTTTTCCACACCAGAGGCCCGATCGTCAATGGAACGGAGCACGTTCAAACGATGCCCCCTTTGTAAGTACCCACACATCAATGTACACCCGGTGTGCAACAAGTGCTTATCTCCGGAGCACAATGAGGCCAACTGTCTAGCTTGTGCTTGATTCAGGTCGAAGAAGATGCTTGGACTTCGACGCGCAGCAAGACAGACTATGACTAAGCCTGCGCCGGACCCGGTGAGTATCTTCGATGAAGAAGAGGATGAGATCGTCGAGACTGAGGATCCAGAACAGCAGTCAGATCTCCGGTTCGGAGCATGACTCCAACTATTATGAAGACGACTAAGAAAACATCGAGGATGAAAACGTCGTCGAGGTAAGGGACGACGCATCAGCCATCGGAGCCGTCGATGACTACTCGAGCGATGAACCAGGCCCGACAGCGGGTACGAGGCCCGTAACAGACACTGAAAGTCTTCCAAAGGCTCAGGTCGAGGCATCACCAGAAGGCCTTAGCCAAGATCATAACGAACATTCTATAGCCCCGCGTCTCGGCCCGGCCAAGAATCTATCACACGAGCCATTGGTCGAACATTACCAGTCACTGGTTAAATCGAAACCGAAAGCCATGGAGTCGAAAACGAAACTGCTGAAGACAGTCTTCGGATCAAAGAGTTTGAATCCATCGGATTCAACAAAGAAGAAAAGTGTCGACGACCCTGCAGGGTCACCAATAAGGGGTGTCGAACCGAAGATTGGTACGCTGAAGTCCATGACTAAAGTCAAGCACGTCGAACCGACTAGGTCGACATCGACTGACAGCGACACAAATAAGGGACTAGAGTCTCGGAAGGTTCTCAATCCGAAGCAACGAGACGACAGGCAACAGTTCGTCAAAGGCCTTGAGCCGAAGTCCAAGAGCGGCTCGAAAGAGCACATCACGTCGAGGCAGAAAAGCGCGCCTCCAACGCAACAGGCGCCTAAGTCGACGCAAGGCCAAACACAAGTTGGGCGAAAAAACAGTCGGCCGTACGAATAATGACGCCGGCCCTGAAGGTCAGTGTCTACAAAAACTATGCCGCCGATAACATTCGGACTGCTTCCGACTACACGGCCAAAGACGTTCGATCCGAAAACGGGGATCGAACCGTCCAAGAAGTGTCGATGGGGAAAAGGAGTCCTTCTCTAGAAGGACATTGTGTACCAAGAGCCCTCCTATGATGAGCAGTCGAAGCTACATATCGTCTCAGACTCTGGCAGACTTACTATTTATCAGAGGAAAATCAGGTCAAAAAATCCTCTTGAATCATATAAAATTCCACTCAAAAAGAAAAGGGATTCTTCAACATCACCTGTCCTTTTCGAGACTGTAAGGTACCATGACCAGGACACTTCTGCATACCCACCCACACGCACTAATGAGGATATGGGGTATGACAAAAATGAACAATTTACTTACCCTGTGTACACGGATCAGGATTACCAGACTCGGGCCTGGACAGACCCTGTTGACCCGAGGGAGTCGCAGACTATTCCTTACACTCCTTCTTATCCTGTCAAGACTTCGCCAACAGAGGATACAACTGTGTTTAACGCATTAATAGAAAGGGCAGCACACAATCATGATGTGGAAATGCATGCTGACCGAGTTGAAGAGGACTTCCTATTTGACACTTTCTCCACCTCAAAGAAATCAGTCAAGACATTGCCAATGTTGAAAGGTGTCCTAAAACACGCAGGAGACATTTTCAAGGAAACCACAAAAGCAAGGGTTGTTAACCCCAGAATCTGAAGAAAATACAGACCGGCACCCGTCGACCCTACATATATTAAGGGACAGCTGCCACTAGACTATTTGGTGGTATCAAATGCTCGTAAGCGTGCCAACTCACAGACCACTGGTGACAAGGAGTTTAAGATATTAGAAGCTTCTGGAAAAAGGGTGGCTGCTGAAGCAGCTAATATATGGAGAATTTCTAACACACAAGCCCTATTAGCCAGATTTGATAGGGCGCATTATGACACACTAGACCAACTGCTACAACATTTGCCTGATGCGTACAAGGAGGGAGCAGAAACACTAATACAAGAGGGAAAACTCATATCGAACGCATCCATTAAATATGCGCTAGACGCAGCAGACACCGCAGCCAGGGTCATCAACACAAGTGTCATGCCCAGGAGACATGCTTGGTTACGCATCTCTGGGTTCAAACCTGAAATTCAAACCACATTATTAAATCAGCCTGTGAACCCTGATTATTTATTTGGTCCTGATGTGGACACAATATTGGAAAAGATTTAAAGACACAGACAGCCAAGTCTATGGGTGCCTTGCAGTCACAACAATTCAGAGGAGGCTCCTTTCGTCGCTCCGGTAACAGAGGAGCTGCACGAGGCCAGGCATCCCAGCAGACTCAATTCAATAAAGGGAGCACGCAGACCACCTACAATAAAAATAGAGGTGGATACCGTGGCAACAGCAACAAAGGCAGAGGACGAGGGAATAACACCAGATCCTCCGCCAATACTAAACAGTGACGCCTTGTCACTGCCCCCAGACCATGTAACACCGGTCGGGGGACGATTACAACCGTTCCTACCAGTCTGGGAAAGCATTACCACAGACAGGTGGGTGAGACAACTTATTCAGTATGGCTATTGTCTAGAGCTAACCTCCACTCCACCCAACATACCCCCAAGACACCGTCTTATGTCCGCAGAGCACATACTCTTATTGCTGCAAGAAGTCATCAGCCAGCATGCTGCAAAAAGGGCCATAGAACTCGTACCTATACAGCAACCGGGTACAGGGGTATACTCGCTGTACTTCTTAATCCCCAAAAAGGACGGGTCTCAGGCCAATACTGGACCTCAGGCCCCTAAACCAATACATCTTGTCAGAACATTTTCACATGCTCACTTTAGAGCAGGTTCTACCATTGCTCAGTCAGGGAGATTTTCTCGCAGCACTGGACCTAAAAGACGCATATTTCCACATACCGATATATCCTGCACACAGGAAGTATCTCTGGTTTACCACACAAAATCATCACTACCAGTTCAAGGTCCTGCCTTTCCAGGTGACAACAGCCCCCAGGGTGTTTACCAAGTGCCTAGCGACAGTAGCTTCGCGCCTACGGAGGAACCATATTCACGTCTACCCCTATCTGGACGACTGGCTTATCCAAGCAGTCAGCCCAGCAATGTGCCAGCCACATGTCCCGCACTATTCACCTCCTACACAGCCTCGGGTTCTCATTAAACTACCCAAAGTCTCATCTTCAACCCGCCCATGTACAACAGTACCTAGCAGCGGCAATAGACACTCTGGCAGCAAAGGCACAGCCAAACTCAGATAGAATCAACAGCATTAAATTACTAATTCAGAAATTCAGACCCCAACACTCGCTCCCAGCACGGGTATTTATGCAGTTGATAGGCATGATGGCCTCCTGCATTTTCATAGTCCCTTCTCGAGACTACACATGCGCCCGCTTCAGGAGTGCTTAGCACGGCAGTGGAGCCAGGCTCAAGGGCAATTAAAAGACCTAGTGTTGGTGACCGGTCGCGCATACAACTCTCTGCATTGGTGGAACCCACAAAACCTTTGCAGGGGACAACCGTTCCAAGAGCCTGTACCACAAATAGTGCCAACGACGGACTCATCTCTCCTAGGATGGGGAGCGCATGTCCTCCATTACACGGTGCAAGGACTATGGACGACACAGCAAAAGAGGATGCACATGGAACTGATGGCAATGTTTATGGCAATGAAGGCGTTCCAAGTTTATTTGTGCAACAAAGTAGTGTTGATCCGGACGGACAACATGACTGCCATGTACTACATACAGAAGCAGGGAGAGACACACTCTCCACAGTTGTCACATCTAGCGCAAAGCATGTGGAAGTGGGCCATTCAGAGAAACATATTCCTCATGGCGGAACACCTCCCAGGCAGGGACAACCAGATGGCGGATCTGCTCAGCAGACACAGCCACCAGATGCACGAGTGGGAGATACATCCCTCAGTGCTACAACCGTACTTCCAGCAGTGAGGTCACCCAGAGATAGACCTGTTTGCCACAAGGGAAAATGCCAAAGCTTTGCCGCCAGGTTCCCACATCCGCAGTCTCAGGGCAATGTGATATGGATGAACTGGTCAGGCAGGTTTGCGTATGCTTTTCCACCAGCCCCGCTCACACCACTAGTGGCACGCAAACTGCAGCAACACTTGATGACACTCATCCTAGTTGCTCCAACGTGGCGAGGCAACCGTGGTACACCACGTTCCTAGAACTTTCCGTGGTGCCTAATCAACGGCTGCGATTAACACACAGTCTTAACGCAGAGCCATGGAGACATTCAACACCCAGATCCGCAACAGTTGAACCTTGCGATCTGGCTCCTGAAGTCATAGTTTAGTTACCTGAACTTGCCTCCTGACTGTATGAATATTATCAAGGGGGCAAGAAGACCTACAACCAGAGCATGCTATGCGGCAAAGTAGAAACGATTTGTCATCTATTGTAACAATAATGACATAATTCAGCTAGATGCCTCTACTCAAAACATCATATGTTATCTGTTACATTTACACAGATGCAATCTAGCCTACAGTTCCATATGTATACATTTAGCTGCGGTGGCAGCTTATCTTCAGAACAGGCAGCACCTTTCACTCTTCAGAGTACCTGCTATTAAAGCTTTCATAGAGGGTCTCACACGAGTGATTCCTCCAAGACACCCACCTTCACCTGTCTGGAACCTGAACGTGGTTCTAACCAGACTGATGGGACCACCTTTTGAACCTCTACACTTGTGTGAAATACAATTCCTAACGTGGAAAGTGGCTTTTTAGTGGCGATTACATCACTTAGAAGAGTTAGTGAGCTGCAAGCCCTAACTATTCAGGAGCCATTCATCCAAATTCACGCGAATAGAGTAGTGCTGCGTACAAACCCTAAATTTATGCCAAAGGTGGTATCCCAGTTTCACTTCAATCAAACAATAGAACTGCCAGTATTCTTCCCAAATCCAGATTCAGTGGCAGAAAGGACACTACATACACTAGACGTTAAAAGAGCCCTCCTGTACTGTAGACAGGACAAAACATTTCAGGAAAACAAAGCAACTGTTTGTTGCCTTTTCACCACAGCACAAAGGCAACCCCATTTTCAAATCAGGTGTAGCCAGATGGATTGTTAAGTGCATACAGATTTGTTATCAGAAAGCTAAACGCACATTAACAGTTCCCCCCAAGAGCGCATTCAACACGCAAGTTAGGGGCATCCATGGCTTTCCTAGGAAACATTCCTCTAGAGGAAATATGTAGCGCAGCCACATGGACTACCATACATACATTTACCAAACACTACTGCGTAGATGTACACTCCAAGCAGCTGTAGGACAGGCTGTTCTCAAAACTCTTTTTTTAGACTGCTGCAGCTGGCACAGGCAACCACCGCGAGGGTAGAGACTGCTATACATTCTATGCACAGATATGAATTCAGCAGCCCACATGCCTCGAACTGAATATTCCACTTACCAGTATGCATCTTTTCTCGGCATGTAGGGCTGCTGACATTCATATCACCCACCCTCCTCCCTGGTGCCTGTAGCAGCTGTAGCACTCAATATTACTTTGTTAGCATGGACATCACTTACTGTATCATACTCCATCTCTGCCACAATGGCGAAAGACAATCAGAAGATGGAGAGGATGCCTATGCGCACTGTAGTCCAGGGGAGGAGCCACCTATCTTGTGATACTTCGAAGACTCTTCCAGGACAAGAATGTGCAATCATCCGGACCCAACACTAGGCTGCGATCTATGTACAGATATGAATGTCAGCAGCCCTACATGCCAAGAACAGATGCATACTGGTAAGTAGCATATTCCTTCCCCAGTATTGGTAACTTTCATAGATTCCCATGCGCCCACCCTCCTCCCCTGGGAAAGCTCGGCCTTGTTACTGAGAAAGTGGCTGTTCGCACAACGGCTACGAAAATCTGAGGCTCTCTCAGGAAGGCCTTGCAATTCAGGGTAGCGAAGAGAGGGACCCCGTCAAGGAGACCACACAGGATTGGTGGGAACCAGCCGGGAACGTCGCATCAGTCCTTCTAACATTCCCACCAAAGGGACACCCATACACAGCATAGCCATCAAAAACAGCAATGGCAATA
>NW_028245959.1:0-14732 GCF_964263255.1 Lissotriton vulgaris
ACTACCAATTCGATCAGTTCCGGTGGAGCCCCAACGTGACCTGGTAGAGAAGAACTTGCCCTCCCCTCTTTGACTGATGGTTCTTATAGCCTGTCCCTTCTGTTATCATTTAACAGAACTTTTTGGACTGCTGAAAGGGGTTGTGTTCCGACCGCTGGTTGGTGGAGACATTTTGACTATATTCTGGACCTGCGTTGTCGCGTAATGCGTCATATGACGCGCCGCGTTAGCGCACCCGGAAGTGCTCCTGTGTGCGAGGCGCAGCTTCCCGGAAACGATCCAGAGCGCGGCGCGCAGCGCGTAACGTAAGCATAACAGGTCATGTGACTTGTTAATAAAACTTTTCATTGGTTCATTTTACTTTTGTTATTCTAATGATGAAAGGCTTGGCTATAGGACCTAAAAATAACACTTTTCATTGCTTTCGAACCTTTTTTTTCCCCAAATTATGAAAGCCCCACCTTTTTTTTTTCCTCACTCTGACTTGTAAAGCAAAGGACCCAGATGCATTTACAGTTTATCACTAACAATGTTCCAGGCTAATGTATTTTCCCGGGAAATTTACAACTGTCCTGCAAGTAAAATATTCCTATTTCGAGAAAAAGGGCGTTTCTTCGTCCCATGAGGGAGCCGTTGAACAAAAGAGGCTCGGCCTGCTGTCTTAGTCGCTGATAGGCATGAATATCGGATTCTTAATCGATCACTTTATGTTGCAGGAGTGGAAAACACAACAGCCCTTGACCATTTATGTTTACTGCGTTCCTGCGTATTATACCTTTTAACCTTCATGTAATCAGGCTGCTTTATTTCACTTGCCTTTTACTGATTCGAAAACAGTGGCTATTATTCAAAACTTTACCAATCTAGGTACTACTACCATGTTTTGTTTTAAAACCTTAATTGTGAAAATGTCAGTATACAAATACGGGCCTATAACCACGTGGGCCGGCCACGGAGCAAACTGGAATCGTATATGATGAGGGGACATTTACACTGTAGAAGAACGTAACGGGCGACCCATTAGGTTGCAAGAACTAAGGTGTCTAACAGTTGCGGAATCGGTGGACGTACATTTTATAATTAAAGTACGACAGGGCCAGTTACAATAAAATTATCTAGATATACATTTGCGGGCAAGTACCATGGGTGACGTTAATTCGAACTTTCAATAGTACAGTAATCAATAACACATCAGAACTTAATATCAATAGGGATGTCCAAATGTTCAATCAGTATTCGTCCCCGCCGCCATGTGCTTCAAAACTGCATACGTATCTCGTGATATCAAGGTTGGGCAACCAGTACACAACAAGGAGTTTCGAGTCCCATTTATACCGGCGCCATTTTGGGCAAGGCCGGGCAGGTCCAGGATATAGTCAAAATGTCTCCACCAACCAGCGGTCGGACCAGAACCTCTTTCGGCAGTCCAAAAAGGTTCCGTTAAATGACAACAGAAGAGATAGGCAACAAGAACAATCAGTCAAAAGAGGGGACGCTTTCGTGAATGGGGCCCATGCCCTAGCAGGCAAGCGTCCGAGTTCCAAGGTGTCCCAGGGCCATTTTAGTGGACCAGGCCCAAATCCAAAGAGCCGGCCGCCATTTTGAGAGTCTTGTTGCAGCCGCCTTTCGCTGCACCGCAAGAGTAAGCGCAATTCAGCTGGATGGTGGGCGAGACGCTGTAGCCGCAAGAGCGGGCGCAACTCAGCTGAATGGCAGATGAGGCACAGTGCCGCAAGAGCGGGCGCAATTCAGCTGAATGGCAACTGAAACGCTAAGGGGCGCCCCACTGCAGCAGAGGAGCCTCCACCTGGGGAGGAGGGAGAGGCCCGTTTGCGCCGCCTCCCCCCGGGGCACCCCACGCCGTCTTTCGGCGCAGCATTGTAGGATGGCCACACCAGTGAAACTTGCTGGACACCACCTCGGTGCCATCCGGATCTCGGCGCGTTGTGCTGCCTTCGGCGTACTGTAGCAGCAAGAGTGGCCGCAACTCAGCTGGACACGCCGTCTTTCGGCGCAGCATTGTAGGATGGCCAGACCAGTGCAGAAACTTGCTGGACACCACCTCGGTGCCATCCGGATCTCGGCGCGTTGTGCTGCCTTCGGCCTACTGTAGCAGCAAGTGCGGGCGCAACTCAAGTGGACGGCGAGTGAAACAGTAAGAGGCGCCGCACTGCAGATGAGGTGCCTCCACCTGGGGAGGCGGGAGAGGCCAGTTCGCACCGCCTCCCCTCCCCCCCGGGCACCCCACGCCGACTTTCGGCGCAGCATTGTAGGATGGCCACACCAGTGCAACTTGCTGGACACCACCTCGGTGCCATCCGGATCTCGGCACGTTGTGCTGCCTTCGGCCTATTCGCACATCGGTCCGCTACTGACGCCGCCTCACAGGCCAACGGATTTTGTAGGCTTTTTATACCCAAAGCCGCATAACAGGTCATGTGACTTGTTTATAAAACTTTTCATTGGTTCATTTTACTTTTGGTTTTCTATTGATGGAAGGCTTGATCATATGACCTAAAAATAACACTTTTCATTGGATTGAAACATTTTTTTTCCCCAAATGATGAAAGCCCCACCTTTTTTTTTCTCACTCGGCAATCCAAAAAGGTTCCGTTAGATAACAACAGAGGGGACAGGTAACAAGAACCATCAGTCAAAAGAGGGGAGGGCAAGTTTTTCCCTACCGGGTCACGTTGGGGCTCCACCGGAAGTCATCGAATTGGTAGTCTACAGTGTTTCTGGATGTTTCAGACTGAAGCTGGAGTCAGCATGAGAGCATCACCATCACATCCAGGACTTATGCCATTTGTGCAAGGCAGTGACATCGAAGCATCTCAGGGACCAAGTAACATACCATATGCAGAGTCCTTCCCACAACCTCTGCCTTCCTTCTTACCTAGTTATTGTTCTTTCACTCCCACTCCAGGCTTTTAGTCTGTGGATGGAAAACCATGAACCTACACTCACCTATGAAAATCTTACTATTGATGGTTTATTTTGAGCCCAAAATGCAAAGGCTTGTTTGGATCGATGTTGCAGCAGGCTGCCATGTAAATAGTTATTTAATAAAACGTTTTACCCTGTTACTTTGCTGGTGTGTTGTATATATTTATAATATTTGCATAGTGTGTCGTTATTTTGGGTGGGGTGGGCAGCGGAGCCGAGCTGTCTTGCAGCTATCATGGTGTTGAGCTCAGTTCCTCTCACTAGTTTCGTATTTGTCATGAGGGGTTGTTCATAATGTTTCTATTTTAGCGAGGTCAAAAAGAGATCCCATTAGTGGCCTACTGATTTTGCTTGATTCCTTTTGTTTTTTTAACGATTTTTCACTATCTGCAAAGACTAAACAGAGTATTGCGACTCTGTGCTGGTTTGTAAATAGAGAATGAACCAAAGAGAACCAATTCCAAAACAATAAATGCTAGGATAACAATCAATCAAATGGAGAGGGAAGCAGGCACGACGGATTACAACGTATACCCTTACCTGGACGACTGACTGATAAAAGCAAGGTCATACCAGATATGCAAGGAGCATGCACAAAGAGTGACAAGAACACTGATGGACCTGGGATTCTCCATACACTGGGGGAAATCCTCAATGGAACCAGAACAAATAAAGATCTTCCTGGGAGCTCAGATCGACACCATACAGACCAGGGTGTTCCCAAGCGAGAAGAGGTCAGTTGCACTGGTGAAGGAGACGAAACTCTACCAGAGGGGGCAAGCTCTGACAGTGAGACCAGCGAGCAAGATCATGGGCATGATGTCATCATGCATTCACCTAGTGCCAAATGTGCGGCTGCACATTAGACCCTTGCAGGAGTGGTTACAAGGACAATGGTCACAAGCAACAGGGCGTTGGGAGGATCTAGTGGTTGTAACGCACGCAGTGCAGAAAGAAATGGCATGGTGGAACATGGAGAACCTGACAAGGGGAAAGCCTCTAACGCCGCCAACGCCAACGGTGACATCACCACAGATGCATCCCAGAAGGGATGGGGAGCTCACATGGAGAAACTCTAAGTGAGGGGTCTGTGGACACCAGCAGATGCGATTAAAGCACATACATTTCCTGGAGTTGAAGACCGTTTTCCTTGCTATAAAAGCCTTTCAGACAAAACTGTACAACCAGAGGGTGTTGATCCAGACGGGCAACACTACAGCGATGTTCTACATCAACAAGCAGGGTGGAACACAATCGGCCACGCTCTCTAAGCTGGCGCAGGAGATATGGACTTGGGCCATCCCTCTCAACATAGACCTGCTAGCCATTCATCTGCCAGGAAAGGACAACGTAGAAGCAGATTGGCTCAGCAGACAGACATCGGCAACCCACGAATGGGAGCTCAATGCACAGGAGACAAAGAGGCTGTTCGACAGGTGGGGGACACCGTCGGTGGACCTATTTGCAACACGCCAAAATTTCATAACAAGCCTTGCATCCAGGCGGCCCGGGGAGGGGTCCCTGGGGAATGCCCTATGGATAGACTGGTCGAGGACATTTGCTTACGCTTTTCCCCCGATACCACTGATTCACAAGGTCCTCAGCAAGTGCAGAGCGAGCAACATGACACTGATACTGGTCGCACCACAGTGGGCCAGGCAGACATGGTATTCGCAGATCATGGAGATGGCACAGAGCGCACCCCACAGATTCGGATGGAGAAAGGACCTGCTCTCCATGCAAAACGGGCAGGTGCTACACCCTGAGCCTGGTAGCGTGGCTCCTGAGGACATAGAATTTGCGCATCTGAAACTACCAGAGAGCACCCTGAGGGTACTTCGGGAGGCACGGAGGCCCAGCACGCGAAAGTGCTATGTATCAAAATGGAAGTGATTCACTCTATTGTGCAGGCAAGAGAAGCTGCACAATAAGATGCAAAGAGACTCAACGGTACTTAGATACCTCACGCACCTACTAGACAAGAAACTAAGCTCATCCTCCTTGAGAGTTCACTTAGCAGCAATTGTCGCTTACACAAGAGAGGAGACGTGTAAGAGTTTCTTCACCTCACAAGTGGTTAAAAGATTCCTGAAAGGAGCAAAGAGGATTGCGCCTCCAGAAAGGGTGCCACCACCTGCATGGAACCTTAACCTGGTCCTAACAGAACTGATGAAACATCCTTTCGAACCAATTCACAAAGCATCCCTAGAGAGGCTAACAATGAAAACAGCTTTCCTGGTAGCAATCACCTCGCTGCGCAGGGTAAGCGAACTGCAGGCATTAACGAGGGCAGAGATGTGCCCCCCCCTTCCCCATTGCTGGCCGCGCTGTTTGGCGCCGGCGGTGCCTGACTTCAAGATGGCGCCCTTGGGGACACACTTTCTATGACCGGCAGACGCAGGCTACGGGAACACGAACGCAGAGAATAGGGCCCTGGTGGACTCTGGAGGAATTTTTCGTTGGACTAGTCCCTCCCTCCATACCCTGCATCCTACCCACCCTTCCTCTATGCTGTGAATGCTGCTGTTTTTTCTTGGACAGTTCTCGCTGGACTCTAGCCCTTCCTTCCCTCCAGACCTTTGCATCCCACCCACCCCTCCTCTATGCTGGTACTCGTGTAGTGTTTGCAGCGGTCCTTTGTACTCTCTACCACCCCTATATTACCCCTAGAGTGTTTCCAGTCACATCCCTCCTGTCAAGATAGAAGATAACTCTAACGACTAGTATACTATTTGATTTTTAGATTGTATCCATGTGTATCCCCTCCCTGTGTTAGAATTATAGCTTTTACGACTAATCGCCTGTGGAACTGCTGGAATATAGCCAGGTGTATCCCTTCCCCCGTGTGTAGAGATAACCCTATCCACTAGAGCAAAAAGAAAGGTGTTCCTGAAATGTGTAACGTAACTGATTCTATGTAAAGTGCCTTGTAAAGGGGCAGCTGAAATTCCAGGAGCCTAGTCCCGACAGCTCGACGACTTCGGAGGGCTGGAAGTGGTCCCCCGCTACACGGCGGAGGAGGGCACTGGACATCGAATGCTGTCTTATGTAAAGCGCTCTGATAACCTAATCGGTTCAAGATCCTGAAATGTGCAACGTAACTGATTCTATGTAAACTGCTGTGATAACATGTAACGGAACTGGTGCTATGTAAAGCGCTCTGATAACCTAATCGGTTCAAGTTCGCGCTATAGAAAACTCTAAAATAAAATAAAAATAAAGGCCTGTGTTACCTACCCTTCACTATCTGCAAAGAGAGAATACTCCTAAAAGAAAAGAGATGGGGGGGGCAGAGTTCAAAGCACATCAGCGTGCATAAATACGAAAATGTTTTAACCTACCACGTACTTGACATTTTACAGCTTTTGATATTTGTTATTAAAAAACCATTGAAATTCACTGAAAAAACCATAGGTTATAGACCATATATAGTTAGGAATTAGCATTTACAAAACCTTGAAAATTCACTGAAAAAACCATAGGTTTTAGACCTTATATAGTTAGGGATTAGCATTTACAAAACCTTAATTTACTCGCACAAAACCATTGAAATTCGCATATATAGTTAGTTGGACTAACTATATATCGCGCACACGCAATCCACTGCTGATGATGTCACATATTACATAATTCATGACATGGTCAGTGACATCACTGATGACATCTCAAATGACATCACTGATGACATCACTGATGACAACACCCAGTGACTGTATGTTTCTGTAAAGTTAAAATATGTCTTACATATTGAAGAATGAGTGGATGTATAAGTGTCTGGATGAAGGATTTAGTAGGTGCATGACTGACTGTATGAGTGAGTGATTTAATGTGTCTCACTGAGTGCATGGGTTAGAGACTAAACTGTCTTAATTTGTGCATCATTATGTCTGTTGTTCTGTAAACTGCTGCATGTGTTGATCAGTAGCTATATGAGTAACTATATGGGTTATTGTTTGGTTGCCAAAGTATTTGTATGGGAGACTGAGTGTGTGTGTGGGTGGCTGGGAGGTGTGTGACTGTGCATAGATGTGTGAGTAGTTGATTCACTATATGTATGGGTTCAAAAGTGCATGTGGAAACAGCTGTATGGGCGGTTGACTGTCTGCATGAGTGTATTGGTGATTGAATGGATATCTCAGTGCTACATGTCAAGGTAAGTACATATGTAAAACACAGTACATGTGAGAGTTGACATATATAAATAACTGTGCATAAGAGCCAGTGAATGTGTGAGTGGCTGTATGGATCATTGAGAACTTGTATCAGGGATTGTATAAGAGAGTAAATATGTGTTAGTATATGTTTGAATAAGTAAGGTGTGTATAACTGTATAGTTGAGGAAATGGAGGTGTGATTGATTCTTTGCATGACTGACTAGGTGTGTGAGTAACTCCATGGATGAGTGACAGTCTGTGAGTGTCTGTTTACACTGATTGTATCTAAGGTTATATTAGAGTCTGAAGAGGTTCATTGTATTATCACATAAATGATATCAGTGATGTGATCAGTAATGTCAAATGAGATGTCATCAGTGATGTCATCAGTGATGTCATTTGAGATGTCATCAGTGATGTCATCAGTGATGTCACTGACCATGTCATGAATGATGTAATATGTGACATCATCAGCAGTGGATTGCGGGTGCGCGATATATAGTTAGTGCAACTAACTATATATGCGAATTTCAATGGTTTTGTGCGAGTAAATTAAGGTTTTGTAAATGCTAATCCCTAACTATATAAGGTCTAAAACATGGTTTTTTCAGTGAATATATATATATATATAAAAAAATAATCCGTTCAAAAGAGAGTTGTCCCCTCGAAGAAACCACACAGAGGAGGTAAGTGTTCTTGCTTTAATAGGAAAGCTGCCGCATGGAATACAGGACGCTCACCCAGTCTTTTACGCCCGACGCGTTTCTTGCTGACTCGCACTTTTTCTGAGGGCAAAAGCATTCTCTGGTAATCACATCACGTTGCACGGGCACCAATTAAAGTTTGTAAGTCCCGCCTCAGTGGGCGTTGCCAGGCACACTGCCTGCTGGTTCTTGTAGTGCTCACAAATCTTCCACTGGTGAGTCGCGGTGCGTTACTCCATTCTGCTACCATTGTTTCCCAAGTGGGTTGTGAGCATACCATGTAGACTCCAGGCGGCACATTACACCTTTCCTCGCAGCTTTCTCTCCACAACAGCGAAGCACCCCTAGGCGCCAGAATGGGACCGATAATCACGGCGGGGTTCCTTCACGGCAGGACTGGCCGTAATAAATCAGTTCAAAAGAGAGTTGTCCCCTCGAAGAAACCACACAGAGGAGATAAGTGTTCTTGCTTTAATAGGAAACCTGCCGCATGGAATACAGGACGCTCACCCAGTCTTTTACGCCCTGACGCCCAGAGGGCCAGAGACTATTACAAGCCAAACGGAACGGACCCACTGGAGGGTTATACTAATTGATGCACTTCAAATCCCATAGTGCACGGCGAGACATTGCTACCTGTGAATCACAGAGAACAAAACGCCGTAATTCACTCGGTTCCGGTTTGGTTCCAGCCTGTGTACAAGAGCCAGGAGGCTGGAAACGCGTCAGGCAGAAAGCTGAATCCGGCATGAAAGCACAGTTGTATGCTCCGGCAAATAAATTAACTTGTGTTATCCACTGTGGGAGTGCATGTTTCGTTTTTGGACAATCTGTGAAGGAAATAGCAACGGCCGCCACGCCGTGAAAAGTACACCGCCCGAGAAACGAAGTTCGAGTCTGTGGAGGCACTGAACTGTTCATCGCCTCCATGCAGGCTCAGTGGAAACTAAATTGGACTGTTGTTTCATGCCAGATGGCCCACCAGAGGGCCAGAGACTATTACAAGCCAAACGGAACAGACCCACTGGAGGGTTATACTAATTGATGCACTTCAAATCCCATAGTGCACGGCGAGACATTGCTACCTGTGAATCACAGAGAATAAAACGCCGTAATTCACTCGGTTCCGGTTTGGTTCCAGCCTGTGAACAAGAGCCAGGAGGCTTGAAACGCGTCAGGCAGAAAGCTGAATCCGGCATGAAAGCACAGTTGTATGCTCCGGCAAATAAATTAACTTGTGTTATCCACTGTGGGAGTGCAAGTTTCGTTTTTGGACAATCTGTAAAGGGATATATATGTATATATATCCAGGCACTCACGAACAGGTTTTTTCAAAAAGCGTATTTATTAAGCATATCTCATCAACGCGTTTCGGGAGTCACGCTCCCTTGCTCATATATATATATATATATATATATATATATATATATATATATATATATATATATATATATATATAAATAAAATGAACTCCCAACTGCTATGGACGCAGTTTGAACGGGCGCAGACCTCCAAAGTAATCACTCCAATTTGGAAAGATGAGCCAGCACCAAAATATGTTTTCAGCAGTGCATTTTAATCAGCAGTAAGTGCAGAGCAAGTGCCCTCCATTGACGCGTTTCGCCCCGCGAACGGGGCTTGGTGTATATATATATATATATATATATATATATATGCCTCTCTCCGAATGGTGGTATACTTTGAATGCACCGCTACCAACACGGTTGGGCACGGGAACACAGGGCTGCCTAGAAATCACACATGGGTGGCACCGCTTCACAAAGCCTTGTAAATCAATTTTGTTCCAACAACTTCTTGAAGACAATTTTTTTTAACTATATAATTTTAATAGTCCTACTAAAAAAATCCTGCAGTGACCGCTGCACTCGTCTTTCTGCAAGGGATAGCTTCCATTAAACCCTCATTCAAATCCGCAACAACCAAATCATGTTTAGGTGAAAGCCTTCAAAAAGCAAGCTTTTTTAGACTCCTTTTTAGGTTTCGCCTGGGGCACGGAGCGTAAGCTCCGCCGCCAGAGAAATCTCTAGTCTTCAGTTAGGGGGACTTGAATACGCCCCTCTGTTCCATTGGCTAGCTCCATAAATGGAGGCTAGCCATTGGAACAGAGATCTGTCCGTCAAGGCCGGACCAGATTCGGGGGCGTTCCAGACATTTTTTCCCTCTCCACCCACTTCTGTTCGTCATCACGTGGTGGGTGTGTGTTATTTTTTTTTTGGAGTCGCCTGTTTTCTTCTTTTGCTAAGTGTTTGTTGTTGGAGTTGGCTGCAAGATTCGAGTTCCCACGAGGCGATCAGGTAAGGAGCATTTTGTTTAGAAATGTGCGTGCGCCGTGATCCTCCCCCCCCCCCCTCGCTGTCCTGTGCACGTTTCCCGCCTCCCTCCCGCCGTCCGTGTCCTCTCCCGCCATTTGTGTCCTCTCCCGCCCCCCTCCCGCTGTCCGTGTCCTCTCCCGCCCCCCTCCCGCCGTCCGTGTCCTCTTCTGCCATTCGTGTCCTCTCCCGCCCCCTCCCGCCGTCCGTGTCCTCTCCCACCGTTCGTGTCCTCTCCCGCCCCCCTCCCGCCGTCCGTGTCCTCTCCCGCCCCCCTCCCGCCGTCCGTGTCCTCTCCCGCCGTCCGTGTCCTAGTAGGTGCTTGTTTTTTTTTTAATTTAAAACTGTTAATGCAAATATTATGTCCCCTACATTATTTAGGCTGTTTCTTTTTTTTTTATCTTTGTGACATATGCTGGCAAAAAAAATCTTTCAAAAACTCTTATTGCTTCTACTTACTCCTTTTCAAATTAGAAAAGTACAGGTACTCAATACGTGACAGAACCTACCAGTTAAGCGCAGTCAGAATGCACCTTGTAAAACTAAAACATGCTTCCCAAACTTTCTATGTACGGCGGAAGAGGGGGCGGGGCAGACAACTTCTGCTTTTCAGGGCTCCACGCTTATTTTCATAACTCTACTGCCATTACTGCGAGCGCTGCGCTGGTGACATTATTTCCCTGTGAGACCTGGCAGCGAAAGGTGCTGGGAAACAAAGAGATTACCAATATCAGGGCATAGCTGAAGGCAGCAGGCAGCCGTGCTAAGGCAGGGCAAGATACCCTCAGCGCCTCGAGGAGGAAAGCGAAACCTCACAGTTTCGGCATACTCCCTTCAGTCGAAGCGGACGCACCGCTGCTCTGCGGCGAGTAGCTTGCATGCCGTCCTACACTGTGACCGTGGTGACTGGAAGCCAGTGGTTTGCAGGCACCGATGACTACGTTTACATCACGCTCATCGGCACCGAGAGAAGCAGCGAGAAAAACCTTCTCGATAAAGCGATGTACAACGATTTCGAAAGAGGAGCGGTAGGTCACTCAATTTACAGGCGCATATTTCTTCTTAGCAATGTCGGTTGTTTCTCCATGTTAATTTCCCACAAGGCGATCAGGTAAGGAGCATGTGTTTTCACTTTGTAAGTTTATGCATTTTGTCCTGTGCCCGTTCCCGCCCCCCCCTGTCCGTGCGCCGTTCCCGCCCTCCCCCCCTCGCTGTCCTGTGCCCGTTCCCGCCCCCCCCCTGTCCGTGTGCCCGTAGGTGCTTTTATTTATTTCATTTCGCCTTGTTGGGAGCGCTGCCTACTCGACACAGTCCTTTTAAATATACCTTTTTTTTTTTTATGTATTTATTTATTTTTTAAACTCGCCGGCATGAACCTTTCTTTTTCTCTGATGAGAAAGAAGGTTCCAGTAAAATCTGGTGGCCAGATAACGAAGAATCCTAGAGGTGCTTGCGTGTTGTGCACGAGAATGTGCAATGCACTATCAAAGTGTCCATTCTATTCCTTGAACCGGAAACGTCCATGCTGCCCCCTTCACAAGCTCAAACATACAAAGCAAGCTCACCCAGAACCTGCCCGGATTCTCTTATCGCACTTGTAGGATTTGCCTATCACAAATCATATGCGTGCGCAATGTCCGCTCGTGCAACGAAACCCACGCCAGAAGGAAACACGAAAAGGACGGACACAATCGAAATGTGTGCCTTGGAAATTTGCACAATGGAAGATGCACACCACTGTACTGGCTACAAGCTTCTATCATCACTTGCGGGGCCAGATGAAAGCCAATTATAAAATATTAAAGTTGTTAAATCCACCTTTTCTTTGCACGTTTTTGAGCAAAACTGGGTGATTTCTTACTCATCATAAAAGTTCTGCCGAAACTCTGGATCGAACCCGAGATTTTTCAAAAATCCAAAAAGCAAACCAGTGCAAGATGGCTGTAAACATAGTTACTTTGCAAAAGAATCAGTGCTGTATCCTCCACTCTTAAAACATCACGAACAGTTGCTTCCGTGATAAAAAAAAAGCCTGAAAAGTCTCCGGGGTTGGTTGTCTCCATTGGGTTGCCAGCAGTGCAGATGAGTAGTCACTAATTCCTCTCTGTGTATGCCTTTAAGAGCGCTTTGAGAGCCGCGCAGCTGCTGCACATGGACCCGGCTGCAGGGCAACTCGCAGAGCACCTTTAACTGTTTCCAGGGAAGAGAAGGGAGGCGTCCCCCCCCCCCATCCCCCAACAAGGTTCTTTATCGTATTGGGCTTCCCGAGGGCATACAAATCTGCCAACCGGCCTTGCTTGGGATCTGGAGGGATTACAAGTGGGGTGGGGGTGGTGTTTGGGAGGGGGCGATCTGACAGCTGTGCAGCCGGGCCCCCTGTCTCATCCTTGCCATGTGTAAAAGTGTGTGTATACCGTGCAATACATCTTCAGGGGCCAGCTGCACTGTCACTGCCTGGAAGCAACGCCCAGAGGCACCAGGGGCAGCGTGGATGAACAGGAGAGGCAATGAAGATATGTAAATACCGCACACACTGCTGCGTCACACCCCATCTTTCACATATTGGCGCAAAACTAGAACCTCGAACAATGTAAGTACCACGTGTAGTCTACCCATTACCTCTAAAGTGTCTCAACCAGCGGCCTGTGGTGGCGTACATTATATTAATAATTTACCGTTTGTATAGGGCCTATATGTCAAAAGGCTACTGCCGCAACTTGAAGGTGCTTCGTTACCGTAGCATTGAGTGACAGGGAATTGTGAAGCTAGCCACATGAAGGAAGGGGGCGACTCCATGGAGAGACTGAAGTATTGGGTGCTGGACACAGAGATACGAGGAGGGCAGCAGGCAGAGGTGGGAGAGAGTAGGAAAGCGGAGTGTCCACTACAGCCGGGGAGATTTTTAATTCTACAGTGAAACGCTCTTCTAACTGAGCTGTTTCTGTCACTTCATCCTAGCTGAAGACGCAGGGAACACAAACCGTACTGAAGATCTAACAAAAGTTCAATACATTGAGGCCAGCAAACAAAGTAAAGCAGAGACCGTCAAGCTCAACAGCGCGTCCATTTTTTTACATTTACTGCTCTACTCAGCCCCGATTATTTTTGCAGGTGATTTTAATATAGTGTTAGATCCTTTTTTGGATAAATCTCCTAACAGTTGTGCGCAAATAGCCTCTAAAACTAGGTCTTTTCTAGTAGAAAGAATGAGATAGTATGGTTTTTTGGACATATGGGGGGTTAGGTCCGGTCAGCAGCTAGGCGTTTCATTTTACAATCATAAATAGCACCACAAATCAAGGATTGATTTCATTTTGGTCAGTCAGTCTTGGAAGAATGTAGTAAAATCGATTAACTATTCTCCTATACACTTATCAGATCACACTGCAGTTTGTTTAAAATTGGAAGGTTTGGCCAAGGTCTCTCCTAGGATGTGGTCATTTGACCGCTCCATTTTGTTGGAACTTGAAGAGAGTGCATAGGGAGGGCAGAGTGCATAGGGAGGGCAGAGTGCATAGGGAGGGCAGAGTGCATAGGGAGGGCAGAGTGCATAGGGAGGGCAGAGTGCATAGGGAGGGCAGAGTGCATAGGGAGGGCAGAGTGCATAGGGAGGGCAGAGTGCATAGGGGGTGCAGAGTGCATAGGGGGTGCAGAGTGCATAGGGGGTGCAGAGTGCATAGGGAGTGCATAGGGAGTGCAGAGTGCATAGGGAGTGCAGAGTGCATAGGGAGTGCAGAGTGCTAGGGAGTGCAGAGTGCTAGGGAGTGCAGAGTGCTAGGGAGTGCAGAGTGCTAGGGAGTGCTAGAGAGTGCAGAGTGAGTAGGGAGTGCTAGAGAGTGCAGAGTGAGTAGGGAGTTCTAGGGAGTGCTAGAGAGTGCAGAGTGAGTAGGAAGTGCTAGGGAGTGCTAGAGTGCAGAGTGACTGCAGAGATTAAGCTAATGGCAATGTAAATGGCAATGCCATTTATTTATCTGTTTTCAAAACCAACACATAAATACAGATTTTGTCATTTACAATGCCAATAACTAACTTTTCCAAAGGCGAAACCATTGCATTGTAAATGTTTGTTAGCCCTAGACGTCACTAATCTTTGGTTTGATTCTTTTAAAACACTGCGCATAGGGAGTGCAGAGTGCATGGGGAGTGCAGAGTGCATGGGGAGTGCATGGGGAGTGCAGAGGGAGTGCAGAGTGCAGGGGGAGTGCAGAGGGAGTGCAGAGTGCAGAGGGAGTGCATAGGGAGTGCAGAGTGCATAGGGAGTGCAGAGTGCATAGGGAGTGCAGAGTGCATAGGGAGTGCAGAGTGCGTAGGGAGTGCAGAGTGAGTAGGGAGTGCAGAGTGAGTAGGGAGTGCTAGAGAGTGCAGAGTGAGTAGGAAGTGCTAGGGAGTGCTAGAGAGTGCAGAGTGACTGCAGAGATTAAGCTAATGGCAATGCCATTTATTTATCTGTTTTCAAAACCAACACATAAATAAAAATGTTGTCATTTACAATGCCAATAACTCTAACTTTTCCAAAGGCGAAACCATTGCATTGTAAATGCTTGTTTTACAAGTCTCTGATTACACTTTGTAGTTTGTTTTCTTAAATTTTGTTTTCT